>NW_015505787.1:425048-444799 GCF_001515645.1 Sinocyclocheilus grahami
TATATACATATACACACACACACACACACACACACACACACACTCACAATGTTATTATATTAAAATTATTATTAAACACATCAACATTTTCAAGATTTTAATTAGGAAATTGAAGAAATTATATTACTAATTGCATAGGCTTTTTTTCAAAATTGAAAAAGGAACATCTATAGAAGCCCATTTCAGCCTCAGCATGAATGAATGAATGAATAGTTTGTTGTGACTTAATATCTTGGAATGTGACTCTGTATCTCGCAACTGTACTCACAATTGTGACATTGCTTTTCAAAATGAACTTAATATATTTTAATGTGACTTCATGTCTCAATTTAAAAATGATATTCAGTATATTAACAAATATGGTGGATGCATGAAAATGTGCTGCACTGTAGCAATGATATCTCTGTGGTCCCCTTTCTTATGTTTCCGTGCAACATTGGAACCAAACATGCTCTCAGAATCTGTCATTGTAGAGGTAATCTTTGAATACAAATTGCAGCAATTTAACAAATCCTAATCCTGCTTTACTTACCTCTCGCAAAGTATCATGATTACCACTTTGATTGTTTGGTCTGGTTCAAGACTGAGGAAATGCATTGTTACAGCAGTCGGGTCAGCCAGAGTGAATCAATGCTCATTGCCGATACCAGGTGAAGTAATTTGCTGTTGAATGCACTCAGTCATTTCAGGGTGAACACTCAATTTGGCCTGATGAGTTGAACCCTTTAATCTCTGGCAGTCCCTCAAGTACAGAGCTGCTAAATGCTCTAATAAGGGCAGACAGATGTTGTGGGATCTGCTTTGATTCTTTTAATTGATTTTTCGCTTATTTTCCCCTTTTGCACTCAAATCCCTTTGTGGTTTACTGTATAATATGTTTCATACACTTAATATTTTGTTTATACTTTCATTTGTAGTACATTGTTGTTGACAGACTCTCTGAATATAATTAGGGAATACAGCACACCTTACTCCAGCTGAGGACAACCCCTGGGGAA
The DNA here is from genome assembly GCF_001515645.1 of Sinocyclocheilus grahami. Lineage (NCBI taxonomy): Eukaryota > Metazoa > Chordata > Actinopteri > Cypriniformes > Cyprinidae > Sinocyclocheilus > Sinocyclocheilus grahami. The sequence continues at coordinate 426,047 of NW_015505787.1, forward strand.
GACATAATACAACAAATGGTGTTTTTTTTTTCTTTAGAGAATCTTGATGCATCATTCTCTCTTATAAGCACTGTATAGGTAGTGTGGCAAAATGAGGTAAATCTGGTCAAGTGGAAACTGTGCTTTGCAAAATGAATTTAAAATCGCATGGTTATAACGTCACAAGGGAACTGATAGTAAGCTATCTCCCAAACTGTCAAAATGAAACAACTGATTTAATGAGATATTGAGCTCTGCCCAAAATATAATTAAAAATTATGACACGCAGAGCAAAAATAATGCGCGTCCCTATAGTGTTCTTATAATAGAACAGAGAATGAGAATTGATATGCCATTACATTTAACACAACACTTTTTTTTTTTGCTTATATTTTTTCTGGATTTAAATGTAACATGTATCATATGGTAGATGAGCTAAAGTCATGTGACTAAAACAGACACATTTATGTAAACACTTTTTTTCATTCATTAAATATTAAAGTTGAAATGTGTAATATATATTTTTGTTAAAATACTTTGTCCTATCCTAGTTTAATATGCACAGACAACTATTTGTTGATTCCCCTGAAAATTGTAAACACGGTTTACCTGCACAATAATATTCTGATATTAATCAGAATTTTGTCATTTTCCAACTGCGTAAGCATAATAACTATTACAGATTAAGACAGCATTTTTGATTGTATAGAAATCTGAATAAGACAACTGGCATACACTCTTAGAAATAAAGGTGCTTCACGATGCCATAGAATAACCTTTTTGTCTAAATGGTTCCATAAAGAACCTTTAACATCTGAAGAACCTTTCTGTTTCACAAAAGGTTCTTTGTGGCGAAAGAAGGTTCTTCAGATTATAAAAAGGTAAGAAAGAGATGGTTCTTTAAAGAACCTTTGACTGAATGGTTCTTTGTGGAACCAAAAATGGTCTACAATTCTATGGCATCGCTTGAAGAACCTTTTGAAGCACCTTTATTTTTAAGAGTGTATGTCTGTATTAATCTTAATCTCGAGTCATGGAAACACCTTATTCAGAATATCAGTCATAACTAAACATGAATTTATTTATTTCTGCTTTTGTCAAGATATTGACAAATGTGCATGTTTGAATATACTGATTACATTTATACAGGACTATTCCAATAGCTGTGGATCGTGTAAAACAGCTTAACCAGAATATGGAACTTAATCAGAAAATGTTGTGCTCATAAACTTGATTACTGTCATTATTAGTTTAACATTGAGTTTGTTAATGCGCTGCGTGTTTGTCCAACCAATGGTAGACAGTAGGAGAGTTCAGTCATTATTTCCATGATTTATTTTGACAATGCTAGTGGCACAGAAATTGCACACTTTAGCTTTAAGTCCTTAAATAAAAATGTTCAATCCTTTTCTATAGCGCTTCCTCTTAAATATAAGCACTGTGATGTTTTAGTGATGACTTCAGAACTGTGGCATCCGTATCATTAAACCAGTGGCTGATATTGTGATATATTGTACGTATCGAGATTTCACGTTTTTGTCTGGTCTCTGTTTTACAGTCTAAGTGCCAGTATCTTTCTGTGAACACAGATGTAAAGCGAACTAATGAATCATCTGTGCAAAAGCAGCTCAGAGTTGAGCCTTGGATCATAAATCTTTTAACAGAATAGAGCCAAGCCGTCATTCTATTTTTGTTTTACGTTATATCAGACCTGAGCAGCGCAAGACCCTCTGGCCTCCGCTTTAATGTGTGCTGCTTGCTCAGCCAGGAAACAGATGTTATAAATCTATCTATACTGTATGCATGTATCTATTTATTTTTTAAACATATTTCAGATTTTTAGAACAGCACTGATTACCCTTTAAGTGGAGGATGGCATTTGTTTGCTCTTTTTCTCTAGCACGTGTGGAGGTTTATGAGGCTCAGTGTGCGAGGGTGATGACAGGGCCTGGTGGCCGGCCAAAGCACGGCTGGCATTCGAAGTGCCATCGCCCTGTCGCCTCCTGCTACCGCCACCGGCCCATATGGGCAAAGAGATTGCTCTCCACTGGCGCTCCCCAGCCATCCATCACCTCGGTCCACGTGCCCAGCACGCCAGCCCTGGCACCACGCTGATTCCGATCCATCAGGATTTACTGTGAGTGACAGGGAAAGAGGAGACGAGCCCTCAGTTTATCATCTCACCGAAAACAAACACAAAAAAGAAATACCCAGGCTGTCACGGTGACGTGGCTCGTACTGACTGAGTCACCCTTGATATATTTAATTTGCCACTTTTGGATTTTTCGAATGTTGTGACAGGCTTTTTTGGGGGCGTTTAATAGTAATTGGATTCATTTTCTTTGCTTAAGCACTTGAATTTACAGATTTTTCGCATTCGTGATGCTTTCCAGACCATGACACCTTCAAAGATGATTAATTTAAGTCCTTTCTTCTTGGACATTTATCACTTCAGTAAACCCTTAATGTCTTTTTTTTTCCGTGACTTTGCCAGGCAGGGCTGGTGGTGCTTAGGAAACTGTGATGTTCCCAAGCTGTTTCTGGCTTGTTTTCCACTGTCTACATTAATATTTGTTAAGAAGCAGATTGAGAAAACAACATATGGCATAAATATTCGTATTTTCCACTCAAGGTTGTTGGTATGGCGTCCTTCAGTAGGGTCTGCAGCCTCGCTTGCCAAATCGCTTTTCTTTTTTTACCGACCCCCTCCTTCTTCTCAGAGCGGCAGGATCGGACCAGGCCAAAATGATAGTATGGACACAGAGAAGCACCCCTGGCCCCCACAGCCCCTCACCGGACCTGCGGCCCCTCTTTCTACGATTTGAGAGAGCTGTCAGTTTAGATCGCTGGTACGCAGTGAGGCTGAAGCTTCCCCACTGACTGGAGAGGAGTAGTTGGCCAGGCTTTCCTTGTCATTGGGAGTTAAAGCAGTCACTGATCCTAATGCTTACACTGTTGTTGCAGCATTCCGATTTATACTCGCTGCGTGACTTGTCAGCTTTAATGAGGGCAGCAGGCACAGAATTATCAGCATACCAATAATGAGGGTGTCACAAGCTGCCAATTATTTCTGTTTCGGACGGTATTTCCAGAGTCCTTCTTTTCACACCATCTGACCTAATGATGAGAAATGTCTTCTACTTTGTTTAGGTTATATGATTTGTGTTAGATGGCAGAAGAAAGGGTTATTTCAGGTCTTAGATCCGGCCATCATCTGATGCACTTCACATGCTGAATGTTCTCTCTGAAACCATCTCACGCAATCATAGCCTCATGAGGCAATCGCGTTTGAATGGTTCACCAAATTCGCTGCTCAAACAATAATGGCACCGCCATTTCATCAGGCCTCAAAAGAAAACGAGAGGTGAAAAATGGATGGCCAAAATGTGCTCAAGCCATTGCCATGTGTCACATTAAAACAGGGGCAGCGGGAAAAGGCCCAATAATGCCTCATTCTTCACTCTTCCAGTATGTCAGTGGTGTTTATGTGATATAAAGGTGTACAGCAGATCCAGTTGAGTGGCTACATGCACTGCAAAGAAATGCATCATCTCTCTAGATTCAGTCGTTAAAAAAAAATAATAATAAATGGTTACATATTAACATTGAACTAATATACACTAGCGATCAAACGTTTTGGGTCGGTAAGATTAAAAAAAAAATGAAAAGAAGACTCTTATTACTCTTAGCAAGGCTGCATTTATTTGATCAAAAATACAGTAAAAAGTAATATCGATATTGTCCCGATCTCCATCCACTTTCACAGACTCCATTTCCCATAACACCCCATGCCTAGGAACTGATTACATACACACCTGGTTCCAATCAGGAGGACTATTTAAGCTGCACACCCACCCACTCACATGGCGAAGTCTTGTTCAGCTGTTAGTGGACACTTCTGAGCGTTTCCATGTTCTTGCCTTGCCTTGCGACGCGACCTTGGACTGTTTCCTTGTTTTTATGATTGTTTGCTGCCTGCCCTGATTTTGCCTGTTTTGGATTACTAAAGACTTTTGCCTTGCCCTGGATATAATTGTTTGCTGGTGTTTGAACTTGCCTATCTCGACCACACTTTTAATAAAGCTTGCAATTGGATCTATTTTGTCACTCCCAGTCCATTACAGATACATTATCATACTTTAAAATTAATATTTATTTATTTGTTTGTTTGTTTGTGATGGCAAAGCTGGATTTTCAGCAGTCATTACTCCAGTCTTCAGTGTCACACGAACCTTCAGTCATTCTAATATGCTGATTTGCTGCTCAAGAATTATTTTCAGTTTTGAAAACAGTTGTGCTGCTATGTATTTTTATGAAAACCACAATGCATTTTTTTCAGGATTTTTTTTCAGGAAAATCAAAAGTAGAGCATTTTTTTGAAATAGAAGTCTTTTGCAAATGTATTTGCTGATGTAATTACTGAATAGTTGCTTGAGGGTACAAAACGAATAGTGCAACATATTATGAGTTTCACTGAATCTGAAATAGCTTCCTGTCTGGTAGACATACTGATGAGAAGCATGCACTTTTCTTTTTCTGTCAGTATATTAAATATTGAAGGGAAAGGAAAAGAAAAGAGCATTCTCCTCATCAGTATGTCTACCAGATATGAAGCTATTTTGATTACTTTTTACTTCAGAAGCTTTTTACAGCACTGAGTAATGACTACGTTTACCCAGAGCACAAAAATGAGAAAAATAACTCCTTCTCTTCTAGAACAGAAAAACAGAAAAGATTTTTGAAGCAGCATCATGAGTACATTTATGGGCACTCAAGCCTCAAGCAAATTTACACATTTACACATTTACACATCGTTTTTTTTTCTTCACAAAAATTATCTTGCAGTATTCATACTTGTTATTTTGCATGGTGTAATCTTTAGATGTATGTTAAATATCCGACCTGTGGACTGAAACGTCACTGCTAAATATTATATTTCAAGTACATTTATTTGAACAGCTTATACATTTGTATTACTATTATATTACTATTAATAAGTATTAGTTAATGGACTGAAACATTAATAGTATAAACGGTATTCATTAATTTTGTGTAATTCTGTTTTAATATGGCAAGTTATGCATTACAGCTTAGTGTACCACAAAATATCTGGTGGTTTCTATTGTTGTACAATTAGTGGTGACAGTAAATTAATTACAATAGCAATACATATAAACATAAGGCATTACATTATTTCCTGATGAAAGTAATCCCCCCCAAAAAAATCAATCAATCCAAGATGATGAACAATCCGGGAAATATTTGTCAGAGAGAGGGCTTTTTAAGGTTAGAGGTCAGTTGGAGGCGTCAGGCTTTTGTTGCTCGCTGCCTCTTTGTCTATCTCTTACTTGTTCTTTTTTTTTTTAAATAAAAATTCATTAAATGGGTCTCCTAGAACCTTCTGACAGGTAATTCCTCAGTCTCTTCCTTCCTTATTGTGATCAGAAGAACCCCGGTGATTCCTAGCATGGGTCCCAACACTATGGGGGGATTTCTCTCAGAACCTACCCCTTCAGCTCAATTCCTCCCCGCATTTCCGAGAGCTTTTCATTCGTATCCCCTGGAAACCGCTCTGCATTCTTTAAACTCCCCTTAAAAAAAAGGAGGACAAAAAGGGAAAGGCTAGTGAGAGACAGTAGGGGGAGAGCCCTTACACGTTTGGTTATGCCCTTTGATCATTCGTTTATCTTTAAAACAGATGGTTGACCGCTGTGCTGTTTATGTCAACACACGCTTATTTGAAAGAGCGATTCACGTCGGATGATTCCTCTCTTGAAACCGATGAATTGCAAATCATCAGAAAAAAAAAAACAACCGCTTGTATAGGTTAACAAAGCACTTGCCTTCCAGAGAGCCCAAGGGCGGGAATCTAAAGCCTCTTTTCATAATACCCATGTCTGCAACCTGCTTCTTTACATAATGTTTCTGCAACGTTACTCGCACATCACAAGAATACAGGGCAGATAATCTACTAATCTGATTATTGTTCAATTATGAAGGCACACTGGTCTATAAATCCCCACAGATGTAGTGTTCATGTGTACAGTCATCAAAAAATTATCTCATTTTGATAGTGGCAGGCAGTGGGTGAATGGCAGTGGCGGATTGGGTATTGCATATGAGATGGGGTGTGTAATTTTACCTTTATAAAACTCTGTCTTGGGAGGTAGATGATGGGGGTGGAAGCCGGTTATAGAGAGCTCATATAATCTTTCAATCCATATTTATTTAATAAGACTGCAATACTTGGTTAAAATTGCCATCAAAAGGTTGTCAGGGGCCATCAAAGTGAAGGGAAGGGAACTTGTTTGATGTTGTGTGAAGTGGTCATTAAATTTTTACTGCGTTTATGAGCCTGTATTTTTACAAGACCACTGGTCTTGTGGAAGGAGTTACATCGCTAATTGTTCATCAAAGCTTTTCAATGAAAAGACTTACAGAAAATGCCATAATAAGGGTATACAATTAATACTCAATAAGCTCCAGAATATTGGCTTTGGGGCATAATTGCCAGTTGATTGTTTACTTTATTAAAAACTGCAACATGGTACATAAAATACATTCCCTATCTTCTTCCTCACCACCAGTACATTAAATAATTGTAATAATTTTCAGTTCCCCAAAGGATGCCTTGCGACGCGACCTTGGACTGTTTCCTTGTTTTTATGATTGTTTGCTGCCTGCCCTGATTTTGCCTGTTTTGGATTACTAAAGACTTTTGCCTTGCCCTGGATATAATTGTTTGCTGGTGTTTGAACTTGCCTATCTCGACCACACTTTTAATAAAGCTTGCAATTGGATCTATTTTGTCACTCCCAGTCCATTACAGATACATTATCATACTTTAAAATTAATATTTATTTATTTGTTTGTTTGTTTGTGATGGCAAAGCTGGATTTTCAGCAGTCATTATGCCAGTCTTCAGTGTCACACGAACCTTCAGTCATTCTAATATGCTGATTTGCTGCTCAAGAATTATTTTCAGTTTTGAAAACAGTTGTGCTGCTATGTATTTTTATGAAAACCACAATGCATTTTTTTCAGGATTTTTTTTCAGGAAAATCAAAAGTAGAGCATTTTTTTGAAATAGAAGTCTTTTGCAAATGTATTTGCTGATGTAATTACTGAATAGTTGCTTGAGGGTACAAAACGAATAGTGCAACATATTATGAGTTTCACTGAATCTGAAATAGCTTCCTGTCTGGTAGACATACTGATGAGAAGCATGCACTTTTCTTTTTCTGTCAGTATATTAAATATTGAAGGGAAAGGAAAAGAAAAGAGCATTCTCCTCATCAGTATGTCTACCAGATATGAAGCTATTTTGATTACTTTTTACTTCAGAAGCTTTTTACAGCACTGAGTAATGACTACGTTTACCCAGAGCACAAAAATGAGAAAAATAACTCCTTCTCTTCTAGAACAGAAAAGAAGAGACTATTTTTGAAGCAGCATCATGAGTACATTTATGGGCACTCAAGCCTCAAGCAAATTTACACATTTACACATCTCATGGCTGTTTTTTTTTCTTCACAAAAATTATCTTGCAGTATTCATACTTGTTATTTTGCATGGTGTAATCTTTAGATGTATGTTAAATATCCGACCTGTGGACTGAAACGTCACTGCTAAATATTATATTTCAAGTACATTTATTTGAACAGCTTATACATTTGTATTACTATTATATTACTATTAATAAGTATTGGTTAATGGACTGAAACATTAATAGTATAAACGGTATTCATTAATTTTGTGTAATTCTGTTTTAATATGGCAAGTTATGCATTACAGCTTAGTGTACCACAAAATATCTGGTGGTTTCTATTGTTGTACAATTAGTGGTGACAGTAAATTAATTACAATAGCAATACATATAAACATAAGGCATTACATTATTTCCTGATGAAAGTAATCCCCCCCAAAAAAATCAATCAATCCAAGATGATGAACAATCCGGGAAATATTTGTCAGAGAGAGGGCTTTTTAAGGTTAGAGGTCAGTTGGAGGCGTCAGGCTTTTGTTGCTCGCTGCCTCTCTGTCTATCTCTTACTTGTTCTTTTTTTTTTTTAAATAAAAATTCATTAAATGGGTCTCCTAGAACCTTCTGACAGGTAATTCCTCAGTCTCCAAAAAATCAATCAATCCAAGATGATGAACAAACCGGGAAATATTTGTCAGAGAGAGGGCTTTTTAAGGTTAGAGGTCAGTTGGAGGCGTCAGGCTTTTGTTGCTCGCTGCCTCTTTGTCTATCTCTTACTTGTTCTTTTTTTTTTTAAATAAAAATTCATTAAATGGGTCTCCTAGAACCTTCTGACAGGTAATTCCTCAGTCTCTTCCTTCCTTATTGTGATCAGAAGAACCCCGGTGATTCCTAGCATGGGTCCCAACACTATGGGGGGATTTCTCTCAGAACCTACCCCTTCAGCTCAATTCCTCCCCGCATTTCCGAGAGCTCTCAAAAGAACCATATTTTCTTGGTATGAAGAACATTTTAATAATCTAAAGAACTTTTTCCACTTTAAAGAACCTTGAAAGGTTCCATGGATGCTAAAGGTTCTTCAAGGAACCATCAATGCCAATAAAGAAAGTTTATGTTTAAGACTGTTTAGTCAGTGGAATTAAAACACTGAATTGTATAATGCATACGAAGTTGATAGTCTACATCAAGTAGTCACGAATCACGAAGGTTAAAATGGCAATGAACTCCCATATATTGTCTTTAGTGTGACAGTAGCTCTTAAAGTGTTTTTACCTCATGATTGACAAAGTAGCCCAGTCAAGGACATACTCTATAACTGATGCTCAGTTGCTATGGTAGAGGTGCAGGCAATTTAAACATCATCACATCCACCGGGGGCGCGCTCCCTTCAGTAAGTGGCTTTGCTAAAGCTGACGCCTGCCAACGCCATCAACGCCGGTGACTCTTAAATGGTGACAAGGGGTCTTAGAGATGAAAGTTGCGTGAAAAGGATTGACGGATGGAAGAAGAATTATGGGGGGATAGATTCCTTCAAATTAGTTTTTAAAATGTTGCTTACACAAGAACATGTCGGAATATTACCTAATCAGTCAAATCCTCAAAAGCTGACACTTTCACACTGAAGGGCTGACGAGACTTCATTCCCCTCGTTCGGGACCCTAGGGAGCACCCAAGAGAGAACTAGACGGAGATCTGTGTTGCCAAACTCTGAGATGTGTTAGGTCCTAGTGACAGACATTGAGAAATTCACGCGACTTATTTAACAAGATCGCAGGCACACTTTTACAGGGATGCTCTACCCTCAATTAACAGAGTAAGGCGAAAGCTGCGTGTTTTGCATTTTGTAACAATACGAGTGTTAAAATGAAGGTGATTTTAATAGGATTTGCTGCAGTTGGGAACCAGAGATTAGCAGCTTTAAAGTGACGAGGGCCCTAGCAAACCACGAGAAAGCTTAATCTGGACTGCATTAATAGAAGACACTTGCGGAAAGATCTACTGTGAAATATCTGATTGTAGCATGTTTGTACAAAAGCGCACTGATAAAAGGTTGGTTTTCTAATTGAATCCCCACTATCTTTTCCCTGTTGTGCCTCATCCTTATTCTGTCAGCGTCGAAGGCCTTGCTGTGTCCTGTCCGCTCACCAAAAAGAGTAGATGCGTCACCATTTAGCCACTTTGACGAGGTGGCCCTTCCTGGCCCATGCCCAGAAGAAAGGCCTTTCTCCTCAGTTCAGCATCAAACCGTAACCTTTCTCAAGTTTAATTACCTTAAGTAAGTTCGGAGTGGACCGCTGTGCTGTCTCCCCGACTCATCCTTCCGCTAGCGCTGATGTGAAGTCCACATGTGTGCTGAGTCTCCCGCTGTCTGCTGCCACACGCTGCACGCTATGGAGCACAGATGACCCGAGCCCTCACTCCCTCAGACTCTCATACACACGCATACACATACCCGTGATAGCACACTCAATCAAAAAAATAAATACAATTACAAATTAAAAATACGAACATAAGAACCTTAATGGTAAAATAAATATAGTTCAAATGATTTATTTCAAATAAGTCAAAAATAAGCATGGACACAATCTATGGTTTCAAATATGGTAAAACATGTTAAATGTTTTAAATTTATGTATTTATTCATTTTTTGCTGTGCTCAAGAAACAACATTCGACTTGTGTGTGATACATTGATTCTTGCAATTGTAGTTAACATAAAATTAATGTAATAAATTTTTTCTGCTTCTTTGTAGCAGAAGGACAGTCTTGATATTTTTCTCTAATAAAAATATGCCTCAACATTGTAAAAAATACTATATTTCTTCAGACCATTATCAGAGGTCTCACTGAGGTGATATATATATATATATATATACTATGTATATATATATATATATATATACAGTATATATATGTTATTTTTGAAAGAAGTCTCTTATGCCCACCGAGGCTGCAGTTATTTTATCAAAATACATTAAAGCAGGAATAATGCAAATATATTTAGAATTTAAAATAGTTTTTTTTTTTTTGATATATATATATATATATATATATATATATTTTTTTTTTTTTTTAATTTTTTTTTCATGAAAATATACCACTTCAGTGTAAACATACTAGATTTCATCAGAGGTCTCATTGAAGTCATATAAGTAAAAGCGTAATGAAACATTTTACATATACAGATTGCATATTAAAGAATAACAAGCCATGAAACATATAGAATAGTTTTAATCATGTCCACAGGTTGCCAAATAACATGAATGACACCACATATGCACAGTCTACATTGATCTCTGAGCCATCCAATTACATTGATTCTTATTTCCATTGGACCACTTCTTAATCTGGGCTCCATTTTAATAGATCTTCTTCCAACTGCCTTTTTCTGACAATGAATCAAATTTTTCTCAAAGAAAACTAAAATGGAGTAACGGTGGTACTGCATGCACTGCCAATCACCCGCAATCAGCCTTTTTTTTATTTTTTTTGCTTCTCTCGTTTCCTCATCGCTTGATGTGTGGAGATTAGGACCCTCTCCGCAGGGAGCCGTGCTGCACTCAGGAGAAATGAGGGTCTGCTAGGAAGTTTTACCTCTCCTGTTTGGAAACTTCTCCATTTGGGTTCCCTCAGCTTTCCCAGCATCCTCTTAAACACAGCTGAGTGGAGTCAACGCTTTGCTGATACACCAATACAGCTGTGGGATGTACTGTATTAGTTCATAATCAGCCAAATACAACATGTAAGGTGAGAAGTCTATACTGGTGTGAAAATGTTTCAAACTAACATAACACTTTCATCTAACATTTCTCAGTTGCATTTAGCAGTACCTCTGCATATTGATAGAATAGCCGATGGCAACTTCGTAAACCGTATACTGCCCAGCCCGAGTAAATAAAGTTAGATCTGCCATCTGATTTTTCAGTCTGAGCCAGTCATGTTTCATGTTCTTCATTTTTAATGTTTTTGGCTGCACCCAAATTCATGGAATTTTTTTTGGAAGATTTAAACAATGCTGTAATCAAACCCGAATCCATTAACATTTTTTTAAGAGAAAATTAGCTAATCTCCCAATTCAGATAAAGAAACGGTGACAGTATGCAGGCTACTTTACCAGCTGCCATTATACGACATATAGTTTAATGGATCTGATTCACCAATAGCACGATATTTTCTTCAACGAGTGCGACAGAAAAGGACCTTTCAGCATCATTTCCTTTTGCATACCAAAAGTCATTCAAACGAGGGACCTTTAACCAGGAGCAACGTGCTATTCATGCTATTTTAATTACAATGTTAAACCATTATTTGTTTCAACACCTGGTTAAACCATTCAGGCTTGTTTAAATCCCCCTTTTTATCACAGGTGTGTTGGAAAGGCTCAAAGGGGTGAATAGGTCTGCCACAACAGGGACATAATCAAGTCGGATGAGCTGGCTGTTGAATGAGCTTCTGGGACGAGTTCAGATGCTACACACTCTAGTTCTCAGAGAAAGAGTGCAAGGTGGATTATGCTTGAAAAGAGGATTTACTCAAGGATGTACCCTCAACGTTTCTTTTTCTTTTTTTCTCCATCGTTCTCCTTTTCGTAGTGGTGAGCATCATGAATAGCACCTTTTCTCCTTTGGAGCAGTATTAGGAAACTCAATTGCTAGCTTAAAAGCTATTGCCTTTGTTGTGCATTTCTCTGCATATATTTGTGTTGCAGTTTAGCTGATTGAAACCAAGAGGCCATGCTGTTTCGACACTGTGGATGGCCCTGCTTTTAGAAAACCTCTTCAAATAGGGGTTTCGCATCTTCTAAGCTACTTTTCATTTCCGTACTATCAGCTTCTTTGAAGTTGGGTTTGTACTTTTGCGATACAGCTTTGTCTCGTATTATGTTATAAGCAGGACTATAGCAGAGAACTTGACCCCCGTGGAGTTGTAGTCGGGGAAGGACCAAGCCTACCTGGCTTAGGTGCTTGTTTCAGGAGGTTCTCGTCTTAATTAGAGACGAGAATAGGACAAAGTCATGTTATTCAAAACAGAAACACACAGAGAAAACACATTAGCGGCCTTGACGTATCTATTCACGCTAAGCTTTCATTGCTAAGTCAGGAGCCCTTTGTATCCCTCGCAAGCCTCTTCTTTTACACCATAGACAAGACCTACACACAGTTCCTCTTAACGAATTCATGTCTGCTAATAACCCTTCAACAGCCTCGTAAATGGATTAAGCTCTTCTTTGCACATTTTGAGCAAAATTTAATTAAGATTTAGATTGGGTTTTAGTATGTCTGGGCAGATCCAAGCTGCATTCATGATGGTCTTCAATTTAGGACCAAAATAAGTTAAGCTGCTTCTGCAATAATTACCCCATCTACTTTTAAATGATTGCTAATTATGCTTCATCCCCATGTAATTTAATAAGCATCTTCAGGCAGCCTGTGCTAGAAAAGTCTATTTACATTTTAAAGGTCAGATGTTATTTCTGCTTTGAATAAGAGTTAGAATGTTGCACTAATACCCATAATGTGCCAAAGCTAGCACAACAATTTAGTAATTATGAAGAAAAACAGACCTATTGAAGCCCAACTACATTGTTTTGACAACAATTTTATCTGTTGAACATATGTTAGTATGTACATGTAATGTGGTATCTAATAAAAATGGTACTTACTCTTCCTCTTCGGCCTGTTGGAACTGACCGAGTCCTTCTTGTAATGTTAAAGGAAAGGTGAAAGTGCTAACTTAATTTACAGACGTATGAAGCCAACCAAGACATTGACCACTTCCAGCAGGAACGAGACATCCTCATCCTCCAAAGACAGCAGCAGAATAAAGAAATGACCCCCCCCCATCTATAACACGGTTTTAGAACAAATAATGTTTCTGGAAGATTTATGAGGTGGTGGAAATTTTGCAGCTTTCTTCTCTTGTGCTTCATTTAATTACCGCCTTTGAGAGCTAGTCTCCAAGAAGCTGACGAGACAATTGGAGGTGTCATCATAATTATTTTAGAGGGCACATCTCAGAGCGTTGCATGCACTTGGATTTCCTACGCAGCTCTTGAACCAGTGGTACATAGTAAATGGGTTAAATCAGCAGGATTGATACAATATTTCCCTCACCTGGTGATGTAATTCAACCTGCCATCTTTAAAGTGAATCACAGATCTGCAGGGTTGCATTTCGATTAAATATAGTACCATGCAATGAAATATAAATCAAATAAAGTGGGAAGAATTGAATGTGTTGGTGCAAGAACGCTGGTGAACCAGTCCCTGAAAAGGTCACATAGCACTCTGTCATCTGTAGCTAGTGTGGTTTCCCACTTTTCAAAACCTACCGACCACTGTTATTGATGCAACCACAGCTGCCGGTTTTTTACTGTACATTTTATGGATTTTTTTTTTTTTTACAGTGTACTGTTTCAGGTAATAGTTAGTAAGGATGACTTTATTGACCTATTTTGCAATGGAAATTGTTTAGCAAATCATGTAAATAAGATTTATGGGAGCGGTTGTCATTTCCCAGGCCATACAGCATTGTTTCTTATAACTAGGAAATTTATTTTTATCCTCTATTGGAGCTCTATGAGCAAAGGGAGAGAGTGACAGAGAAAGGGGTCCCATAGCTCCCATTAAAGTACACTGGGGAGTCCCAAGTGTCACCCATGAAATCAAGATGTTAGGGTGTGAAAAAAAGGGGAGGAACCGAAAGTAATTGTCATTATTGTTAAGTTCTCATCATCCGCTTTGCAACTTGAGGCTGCTTATTGACTTTTAGCGACAAACGGGCAACCACCATACATATGGGCCTCCCTCCAAATGTTCTGAAACTGCTGGGCGTTACTGAATTTGACATTGATTTGGGGTTTAGTTCAAGACATTGTCATTGGTCTAAGACCATAGCAACCACAGGTAAAACAACGGATGGCTCCTTACTACCATGGTTAGATCCATATAATTTTGTTTTTTAATTTCCATTTTTATAACAACAGGAGAAACTCAAAATAGGGTTAGACTTTATTTTGATAGTTCACTTTAGACATTCTACTAACTATAATAATTTTGAAACTACATGTAAACTAACTTCCATTAGAGTATTAGTATTAGACTGTCAGGTTAGGGTTAGGGTCAAACAATCTACTAATAATAATGACTGGTAGTTAACATGTAGTTGAAATGTTACTTGTTGTTAGTAGAATGTCTAAAGTGGGCTATCAAAATAAAGCATTACCAAATATGTTACCCTGGACCACAAAACCAGTCTTAAGTCGCTTGTGTATATTTTTAGCAATAGGCCAAACAAAACATTGTATGGGTCAAAATTATTGATTTTTCTTGTATGCAAAAAATCATTAGGATATTAAGTAAAGATCATGTTCCATGAATATATTGTGTAAATTCCCTACCGTAAATATATAAAAACTAAATTTTTGATTAGTAATATGCATTGCTAAGAACTTCATTTGGACAACTTTAAAGGCGATTTTCTCAGTATTTAGATTTGTTTTTCCACCCTCAGATTCCAGATTTTCAAATAGTTGTATCTCGGCCAAATATTGTCCGATCCTAACAAACTATACATCAATGGAAAGGTTATTTATTCAGCTTTCGGGTGATGTATAAATCTCAAATTCAAAAATATCGACCTTTATTTTTGAGGTTTTGAGGTCAAGGGTCACATATAGTAGTCTCACATTTTGAAACTATAGGAAACATAAACACAGTCACTTAAGTATATTGTTACTCCTAGATAGCCTAAATAGCAATACATTTAAATAGAGGTCCAATTGAGATTATTCTTATAACGAGTCTAGTATTTTTGGATTTTTCTCTTTAGAATAAGATGCCAGCAATCTAGCACGTTAAATCTAGAGTTTTATAAGAGCTCTCAGTGTCTCAAACCGTGCTCAGATTTGCCAAGATACCAAAGTTTGCAATAAAAGCTCAAAGATCTTAAACATTTGAAGAATATTAGTTTAGCTGCAACCCACTCTAAAATCCTAACAAATGTATGAGAAACATCTGAGACAAAGTTAATGTTTACAGAAAATGAATCATAACTAATCTCTTGAGCGACATGAGCAAAAACATTTCCATTGGGCTAAACAATACACATTTTTCTTATGTCTGTAACTACTGGGGATCCAGTGTGTACTCAGTTTATCCTGTACTCAGTCAGTCCCAGTGAAGTCCCATCAGCTCTAGCAGACGAGAGGTCCTGGTGTGATGGAGACAGAAGCTCCGCTGTCTTCAGTGGCTGGTCCTGTCTAGGATTCCTCATCAGCCTGTGTCACTGCATCCCAGTGGGAGAGGGGACTTACACCCAGGGCAAATCTGTAAACACCAATTTAATCTGCATGGAGAAAGTTACTGTCATCAGCAGTGACAGCAAAAGCCTCTGGGCCACACAGCCGCACAAAGAGTCACTCCCCCCCAATATTGCTGTCAAATCCCGACATTAAGCTATTATGGCCGTCAAGGAAGCTGCCATTGAGAGGCTTGTCTCTATACACCGTTGTCAGTGCGGCTTCCAGAGCGGCCAGTGCACGCATGCATGTGATTAAGATGGGCCTGGTAATTTAATGCTCTCCATTAATTGCCGTCACATTGTTTTATGACCTCCAGCATTAGCTGATTGGCGAATCCAAGAATATTTGAACCTGCATACGTAGTGTGTTTTATATGCCATGTAATTATTTAAATGAGAAATGGTGATAGCCCTTACAGTAGCGAATTCTGTTATGCAGAGGGGAATGAGTGAGTGTAATATGGTGGAACTGGCTTAATTGCATACATATATGTGACCCTGGACCACAAAACCTGTCATAAGTTGCACGGGTATATTTGTAGCAAAAGCCAACAATACATTATATGGGTCAAAATTATCGATTTTTCTTTTTATGCCAAAAATCATTAGGATTTTAAGTAAAGATCATGTTCCATGAAGATATTTTGTAAATGTCCTACCGTAAATTTATCAAACATGTATTGTCATTAGTAATATGCATTGCTACGAACTTCATTTGGACAACTTTAAAGGCGATTTTTTTCAATATTTTGATTTGTTAGCACCCTCAGATTACAGATTTTCAAATAGTTGTATCTCAGCCAAATATTGTCCTATCCTAACAAACCATACATCAATGGAAAGCTTATTTATTCAGATGATATATAAATCTCAATAAAAAAATAAATACATTGACCCTTATGACTGGTTTTGTGGTCCAGGGTCACACATATGATAATCCTCTTTCTATAGTCTGCAACATTTCAAATAATGAATTAATGACCTCCTTCAGATTATTGTTCAGATTATTTGTCATGGTTTTAGAGCAACAAAAACTGTAGTAACAGAATTATTTTGGTGGAAATGTTGTAGTTACTAAAGATAGGGAAGGGTATCCCAATTTTATACCACATGTACATTTGTATTGCTTTGAGAATAAATATATATATATATATATATATATATATATATATATATATATATATATATATATATATATATATATTATTGCCTTTTTTTTTTCTTTTTTTTTTTAGAAGAAAGATTTAAAAAAAATGATTTGGCCTTTGTCATTATTGTGTCATATGTAACAGATTAAAATAGACATAAATACTACTACTACTACTACTACTACTAGTACTAGTACTACTACTTCCCACAAATCTGTACTACTACTAGTAGTAGTAGTAGTAGTACTTCCCACAAATCTTACAGTCGTGGCCTAATGGTTAGAGAGTCGGACTCATAACCCAAAGGTTGTGGGTTTGAGTCTCGTACCGGCAGGGATTGTAGGTGGGGGGACTACTAATAATAATAGTAAAAATGCAAGTGGAATATATCAAATTACTATGCTGACTAAATATAAGTAATTAATCAATAAACATTTAATTATTGCTCTTTGCTCTATATTGCTCCAGACAAGATTGTTACAGCTGGGGTGTTTGAAAAAGTTTGTGTGTGTGTGTGTGTGAGGCTACTAAAGATTGTTTTTGCAGATGCTTTTTTTTTTTTTCCTTGGGTTGACTTCAAAAAGGAATGGAATTTTGACTTGTGTTTGGCAGTATGAGCGAATCAATGAGAATCAGCTGAACATAATATTTTACTTCTAAAAAAAAAAAAACATAAATAGACAGAAAAGAGGGACATTTTCCATCTTGTCTCATTCCATAGAACAAAGGGAGGTCACGCAGTAGGGGCAGTTAACATTTGACCTCCAGAGTGTGGATTGTGGACCTCCTAATGGCTTATAACAGAAGGTCTAGATTCTCAGTCTATCCACTCTCAGATATGTTCACTGAATATAAACCTAACAGACCACTCAGATCATTAGGATCGAGTCAGTTAGAAATACCAAGGGTTCACACAAAACAAGGGGAGTCCGCTTTTAGTTATTATGTCGCCCGCAGTTGGAATCAGCTTCCAGAAGATATCAGATGTGCTAAAACATTAGTCACATTTAAAAGCAGACTCAAAACTCTGTTTAGCTGTGCATTTACTGAATGAGCACTGTGCGATGTCCGAACTGATTGTACTATATTTTATGTATAATCATTTTCTATTCTTAACTGTTTTAAATTCATTTTAAACCTCTTAAATCAATTTTTAAATAATTTTCAAAGTTTTAAATTCCTTGTTTTATTGTTGTAATTATTATTTTGATTATTTTTTCATTTCTTTTATGTAAAGCACTTTGAATTACCATTGTGTATGAAATGTGCTATATAAATAAACTTGCCTTGCCTTGTTGTTGTTCAACATGTTTAGCATCTCATTACTCCATTGTGAAGACACATACTGTATAAATCACAGTTTTTCACTGTAGTAGGCGACTCTGAAAGCAGACCAAACTAAAATTAGCTTGAGCTTCAGTTGTAGCACTATGAAAATTGTTGTGTTTTTATCTTTCTATGATTTGTTAGTGCTGTTCTGAACCGCGGTTTCATTTTAACATCACAATTTCTATTGTATTGTCGTGTGTGATTGTAAAAGTTTTGTGTGTGAGTGTTTGTTTTCCATGTTCTTTGTCAGGAAAAGCCATGCTGCTTTTGCATTTTGCAAACAGTACTGTTGTAATGTTAGCGAGCTCTTTGTGTTCTTGGCTTCTCTTTGTTCATATACATCAGTATTCCTTGATTTTGCTTGATTAAATTAAGTATTTAACACAATTTTTGGGAAATGTGTGTGAATATAGAATGCAGCACAAGGATCTTTGAAAATATTTTATCTTGAAATTTCCATGGAGCACTCGGAATCATTTAAGACTTCTTTTAAATTAATACAATTAACACTTTTT
>NW_015505787.1:446157-456047 GCF_001515645.1 Sinocyclocheilus grahami
TATTTAGGATTGATTTTAAAGTACTTTTACTCGTTTATAAATCACTCAATGGCCTAGGACCTAAATACATAGCAGATATGCTCACTGAATATAAACCTAACAGACCACTCAGATCATTAGGATCGAGTCAGTTAGAAATACCAAGGGTTCACACAAAACAAGGGGAGTCCGCTTTTAGTTATTATGTCGCCCGCAGTTGGAATCAGCTTCCAGAAGATATCAGATGTGCTAAAACATTAGTCACATTTAAAAGCAGACTCAAAACTCTGTTTAGCTGTGCATTTACTGAATGAGCACTGTGCGATGTCCGAACTGATTGTACTATATTTTATGTATAATCATTTTCTATTCTTAACTGTTTTAAATTCATTTTAAACCTCTTAAATCAATTTTTAAATAATTTTCAAAGTTTTAAATTCCTTGTTTTATTGTTGTAATTATTATTTTGATTATTTTTTCATTTCTTTTATGTAAAGCACTTTGAATTACCATTGTGTATGAAATGTGCTATATAAATAAACTTGCCTTGCCTTGCTCTGATCCCACGCATGCCACCTGTTTAAAGCCAAATGTCTCATGGGCAGTCACTGGGAACAGTTGAGATGAGATACTTCAGGGACAAAAAACATGTCCCATAGGAGCCACTGTTTGAAATATGACTCCTCTTGCATCACTTAGAATAAAATGTGTCTGTGATGCTGTAACACTTTCACAAAAAACAAGTACTTGTCTCATATGTCTCTCATAAACTATTTTGCATCCATTTATACACACACACACTCATATATATATGACTGAAACCTGGCTAAAACCTACTGATTATATTGGTCTAAATGAGTCTACTCCACCAAGCTACTATTATAAGCATGAGCCCCGTCGGACTGGCCGTGGCGGCGGTGTTGCAACATTATATAGCGATATTCTCAATGTTACTCAGAAGACAGGATACAGGTTTAACTCATTTGAAATACTAATGCTTAATGTTACACTGTCAGATATGCAAAAGAAATCTATCGTATCTCTTGCTCTGGCTACTGTGTATAGACCACCAGGGCCGTATACAGATTTCCTAAAAGAATTTGCAGATTTCCTCTCAGACCTATTGATTACTGTTGATAAAGCGCTAATTGTCGGAGATTTTAATATTCACGTTGATAATACAAATGATGCATTAGGACTTGCGTTTACTGACCTAATAAACTCTTTTGGAGTAAAGCAAAATGTCACCGGGCCCACTCATCGTTTTAATCATACGCTAGATTTAATTATATCGCATGGAATTGATCTTACTGATATAGATATCGTACCTCAAAGCGATGATGTTACTGACCATTTCCTTGTATCATGCATGCTGCGTATTACTAATATTAACTATATGGCTCCGCGTTATCGTCCGGGCAGAACTATTGTTCCAGTTACTAAAGACAGAAGACAGATTCCCTGCCTGATTTATCTCAACTGCTCTGTGTACCAATAAGTACACATGAACTAGACGAAATAACTAGCAACCTAGCAACATGCATCTCTAATACATTAGAAGCTGTTGCCCCCATCAAATTGAAAAAGGTTAGAGAAAAACGTACTGCGCCATGGTACAACAGTAATACCCATTCTCTCAAGAAAAAAACTCGTAGTCTTGAGCGCAAATGGAGAAAAACTAACTTGGAAGTTTTTAGAATTGCGTGGAAAAACAGTATGTCCAGCTATAGACAGGCTCTAAAAGCTGCCAGGGCCGAGCATATCCACAAACTCATAGAAAACAACCAAAACAATCCTAGGTTTTTATTTAGCACAGTGGCTAGATTAACAAATAACCAGACGCCACCCGATCTAAATATTCCCGCACAGTTTAATAGTAATGACTTTATGAATTTCTTCACTGATAAAATAGATAACATCAGAAATACAATAACAAATGTAGATTCTACAGCGTATAATACTTCAGCTTCATTCATCGCACCAAAAGATAAACTGCAGTGCTTTACAGCTATAGGACAGGAAGAGCTAAATAAACTTATAACTGCATCTAAACCAACACTGTCACTGATGGAGTTTTGGTTCCTTGCCGCTGTCGCCTCTGGCTTGCTTAGTTGGGGGCACTTCATTTCCAGCGTTATCGTTGACATGATTGCAAAGATATTATTTAAACTGAACTGAGCTGGATGTTGACATCACTGAATTCAATGATGAACTGTCTTTAACTGAAAAATGAGTGTTTACTATTGTCATTTTGCATTATTGACACTATTTTCCTAATTAATGCTGTTCAGTTGCTTTGTCACAATCTGTATTGTTAAAAGCGCTATATAAATAAAGGTGACTTGACTTGACTATATATATATATATATATATATATATATATACACACACAGAGAGAGAGAGAGAGAGAGATAGAGTAAGATAAATCATATACAGACATCACAGAACACAACAATATTGTATATACTTGTATGAATGAAGACCAAAGCAATGACATGAAAACAAAGACGATACCTAAATTGTTTGCCTAGGACTAATTTATTGCTCTTCTTTTGTTTTTCTTATTTACTAGCAACATTATTGTGTTAACTTACATTAAATTATGATGTTGAATAGCATTCTGTATATCTTACTAGTGTGTGTGCATTACTGTTCAAAAGTTTGGGGTCAGTAATGTTCTATTTATCAAATAATCCTAAAAAAATTTTGTTCATTTTATTTACATTTTATTTTAATTTAATTAAGTAACTTACTTACAACAATGATAATAAGCACCAAATCAGCCTATGTCAATGATTTCTGAAGGATCATGTGACACTGAAAACTGGAGTAATGATGCTGAAAAGTCAGCTTTGTCATAAGGGGAATAAATTCAATTTTAAAAGATATTCAAATAGAAAACAGTTATTTTAAATTGTAATACTATTTCACAATCAGCATAGACAAGACAAGAGAGGAGAAAAACACCATATAGTTATCGTTGTTCCAAAAGAATCAAATTATTTCTTCATTGGAGCACAAAATAAGATATTCTGAAGAACGTCCAAGCTGCTCTATTCCTGCATTAAAAACATATTGTAACCAGGATATGCCAAGCTTTAACGTAGAGAAAAAAAAGAAGAAAAAAAACACTTGATGTGTGCTACATTCCATCTTCTAAATCCATACGGTATCTCTGAGCGAGGAACAGCTCAACTTTTAAGACATTATTTACTGAAGATCTTGCTGTACTCCATAGCTGTCAAGTCTATTCTGTGTGAAACTTCACGTTCTCTTTCAAGTGAACTTCAAACTGCATCCTCTAGGGGTTGCTATGGGGAACACCTTCAGTGTGACCGGTGTCTGAAGCATATATCTAAAAACGACAATAACATTGGCCGGCAACAGCATATGACGTCATTACCCTGTGCGATCACAGTATAAAAGGGCACCGGGAGAACACGTCATCCTCTTCTTCGTTTACCCGAGTTGGTAGATAGCATTTGCATGAGTGCGTTCGCCTCTCGCAGGAATAGCGATGCATTCACGGCAGCAGTTTTTGTCCGTGCTTGATTTCCGAGGTAGTCTAGCGGTTGGGTGGAGTGTGTTTAATGAATGCATGCTGCGCGTAGCGTCGCGGTGAAAACAGGGGACGGGAAATTTCTCCCTATCAGTAATTTCCTTTTGTTTATATAGGAAATGTATAGTGTGGATCTGTCTACAGTTATTGGACAGATGGTTTATATCATGTCCTTCTCAGGTAACCACACTATACTGCACTCCGGCTTGAGTAAAAAAAAATAGCCTTCCATTCCTTCCCGATCTTTATTTGGAGATCGAGGAGGTTTGAAAAAATCCATTCTCGTCCCACATCCACAGATTCCAGCATACCAGTTATGCCAACATCGAGGGGATGTGTGAGAATGTTATGAGAAGATGCCACCTCTTGAAGAGACACTGGCCTGCTATCTCTCCATGGGGGAACATCTTCTCTTAAGGCTCCCTCCCTGCCATCCAAACCTGTTTGAATGATAGGGCATACACGTCAGCAGATCAGGCTGCAGTCTCGTTGCACACCATGGTGGTGCTTCAGCCTTTTCAGGCTGATCTGCTGAAAGACCTGGATAAAGGCAGGGTCTGTCCCCTGATGAGGTGGCTGAGTTGCGTCGCACCATGGATCTTGCTCACCATGCCGCTAAGCAGGCCGCCACTGCCATTGGCAGATCCAAAAAAATAGCAGCCATGGCAGTTACGGAGAGACATCTGTGGGTGAGTCTGGTGGATATCGGGTCGAAAGAGAAGGACTTTCTTCTTGATGCGCTGGTTTCCCCTTCTGAGCTTTTCGGCACTTCCGTCAAGACGGTGGTCGTGAGGTTTAAGGAGGCCAAGACATGTTCGGCTGCCTTTAAATCCTTCATTCCACAAGGGTCCAGGCTTCGGACTTCCCCTCCAGCCTATATCATGAGCCTGAGTGATTCACGGGAGACATGGTTGGTGAGTTCGATCCATTTTTATCTACTCTACTGCTAGTTCTTGTGTATTTGATGCTAGCCTTTCTCTGCAGCACTGCTCGAACCAGTTCTGTTTTTCTGACTTTAGGTTTGACCCACCTGCTAAGTCAGGACCTCCTGCTGTTGACCGATTTCAATGATGGTTTCACTCATCGGTTCTGGTTCCAGGCTGGTGATAGCCCTCATCTTCGCCTTGGACATGCAGCCTGGGCTTCTGAGGAAGTCTCCCAGCATCAGGTCCCCAGTATAACGCTGCAACCTCAGGATCTGTGGGTCCTTCTCGTGGGATAGTACTCTTCTGAGTACATGTTTCGCGACATGCTCCCTATCCTCTGGCCAGGTGCGAACTATTCATTTCTCACCCTGAGAGGTCTACCGAGATTTAAATCGTTCCTTAACCTTCATGCACGGTCTCTGAGCTAGAGCTCCTCTCGCTGATGCGTTGAGGAGCTCAATGCTCCATAGATAGTCAGGCCCGTGGGTCCTCACTGTCACAGTGCCCTTATGGTTGAACCAATAATCACCCCTCTGTTGAGTGGGCTAGCGTACATTGCATTCTCTGAGGTAAGAGTGATTTGTGTTTCTGTGGGAACCCCTCCTTTGTGCTTCTGCTCTGAGGAGCAGTAAGCTCTATACGCATGAATGGTTATTGGGTCCCGTTATTTCTTCAGATTCTATCGGGTCTGGTTATACAGGACCCACGCTCTCTATCGAGATAGAGAGCATGAGACCGTGTCCAGCTGCACCAGTGGACTGTCTCTTATTGGGCCCTGCTGGGTTACCCCTTCTAATCTAGCGCCCCCTTCGGGTCGAGCAGAGGGTTGTCTTTGAGCCTGCCGCTCCCACTTGAGTGGCTGAGGACTTCTGGGCATTTGTGAGCAGATCTCTATAAAATCCATACTATGGTAAGTGCACACGCTAAGCTTCTATGCACTTTCTAAAATCCACATGGTGGTGAGTGTGCTCGCTAAACACTCTGCACACTTTCTAAAATCCACATGGTGGTAAGAATGCATGCTAAGCACTCTGCACACTTTCTAAAATCCTGTATGGTAAGGGTTACGTGCTGTCAGCCTCGTTCCCTTTCTCTGAATTGGCTTAGGCCCCGGTACTTGCCTTGGGCGCCACTCAACTAGTGTGTATCTGTTGATACATTTTTAAAGCATCGCTCCCCTCACTGTAGAGGATTATTTATGAGCATGGTGCTTTCTTCCGAGCGTTCGAGTTCGCTCTCCTTCTGAGGAGTAGAATTCCCCGCTCCGTGGGCTGTTCTCGTGGTGGTGTTTAGCAGTGCTCCCCTCTATCAGAGGGTTGCCTATGAGCACGCTACTCCTTTTCTGAATTCAGAGTTCTCCTCTCATGTGGAGAGTTGAGTTCTCTGTTTTCCCAGAGCACCTGGAACCGGTAACATCAGGCGAACTAGGCCCTTCCTCTGCTTCCCTGATGCGCTTAGTTTTTGGATAAGCTTGCAGTACGCTTACCCTTCAGGATTTCTAACGAACATGCTGTAGGTCGAGCCCCCTCTCGGCTGAGAGCTGGGTGTCATGCTCCCTCAGCTAGGTAACTTACTGCTAGCCATTCCAGCAGTATACCATGAGGATGAGTTGGTGACTTCTCAGACGTATTGTTCTTGGGATGCGCCATTTCCATCTATAAACTGCCCCTTCAGAGTGCCACGAGGGCCCCTTAGAATGGTATTTTTAAAATCCATGAAATGGTTAGTGTGCACGCAAAGTCCCTGTGCACACTGTAAAAACCACGCCAGCTCTACCCTGGGCCAAGGAGTCCTGGCCCTATCAGGTAAGTTTTTGAGGTATGTAGCTCAGGCCTTTGGCCGTAGGGGATAATGTCACTGACAGCCGTCTAACGTCCCAGGGGCGACTCCCTTAAAGCTTTGGTAGAGTTGGTACTTAGTGCTCACCTGTGGTTTGGCATGCACTCCCCTCAGCATGGGGGCGTGGGTATACCGTTCCCCATAGAGACCCCTAGAGGACGCAGTTTGAAGTTCCCTTGAAAGGGAACGTCTCAGGTTATGTATGTAACCATGGTTCCCTGAGTAGAGAATGAGACACTGCGTCCTCTAGTTTCCCTGCCATGCTTCGGACGCAAGCTTCAGACAAAGAAGCGGATGAAGTGTTCTCCCGGCGCCCTTTTATACTGTGGGTAATGACGTCATAGGCTGTCGCCGGCCAATGTTATTGTCGTTTTTAGATATATGCTTCAGACACCGGTCACACTGAAGGTGTTCCCCATAGCGACCCCTAGAGGACACAGTGACTTGTTCTCTACTCAGGGAACCATGGTTACATACGTAACCTGAGACGTTTTTGTCAATAAAACCATGTCGTTGGTTCGCACGTGCTTTGCAACTGAACGTGGCAAGCGTATCGGTCTTAATGGACATTGACTGGCCTGCTTCACAAAAACAGATTATTGAGTGAAAATAATGTCTAATGTGTCTCCATAGACCATCACAGTGTTCATCAAATATGAGGCTCACACAATCAGAGCATTACAAATATGAAAAATCAGCTATGTAAATGATGTCGATTAATCAAGAAGAACGTAGCCCACAAAAGAGAGAGACCGCGTGTTTGAAATGTAAATGCCAATGGCTAAACCATGCTTTTTGCATGTATTAAACTTTAACTTTCCAGTTGGTTGTGCATGGATTATACTGATTACTGGTGTTTCTTTATCAAGAACGGCTACTTCATCCAAAGAGTGTTTTATTAATCTAAATGTGCTATTTGTAAAACTCATAATCTGGAGTGGTATTTGCTCATAGCAACAGCAAATTAAATGTAAATGTGATATCCAGAGCAGTAATACATTTTCCCTTTTTTTACGTTGTTGCCAGAGCAAATCAGTTCAGCAAAAACATTAATTTATCAAAAGGCAATCAAAGAATTAAAGAAATACATATATTTTACTGTATTATCCCATTATTGATTTCATACTTGCAATAATGGTAATGCTTGTTTTATGATATTAAGGGGCTGTGAAATTATGTGCTTTTTTGAAATACCAATATCATAACACCCACTGGTCCTCTTTGCATAAACTCCATTCAGCCTCCCTGAAATGAGAAAAAAAGGGTGGAGGGATGTCGAAAAAAGGAAAGTGAGGTTTGTGTAAATGGAGCAATGCACTTTCAAAGCCATATCTGGATATTAATTTCATGCCACAAACAGTGGTCTCCATGTGCATCGTTGTTAGAGCTGTGGCCCCCGGCGACGGATTGATCCACTTCACCGGCTCAGTGGGGGTGCTGGAGATCTGGAGGGTGTCAGCAGGGCTCCAAATCAATAAGGTTAATAGATGTGGGGGCCACGCAGTCAGAGGTGAGCAGCCTGGCATTTTCTGTGCCAATGAAGAAAATTCCTGATGACGAGATGTCACATTCGGGGCCTGCATTAATGTCAGTTTGATTACCTGCAGCTCCAGTGTCAGTTAGTGTGTTAGCCGAGGTCCGTGCTCTGACCGTTAACTGAAATTATTTTTACCACAGGCCACTTCCACACGCACACCCCTGCCCCCCTTATCTTTGCTTCGGGACTTGACTTTGCCGTCACTTCTTATGGCCGGTCGCTACAAATTGCCCAGCCATTTTCCCTTCCCCTTTATAGGACTGATTTCTATACTACCAACAGTTTCATAATCACTTGATGTGTAATTTGCTCTAATTTTGAATTTGCACTTGAGTATTTGCTCCTTTAAAACACGTACGCTTAAAGTGTCTTTATAGAAGCTCTCACATCCGATTTCTGAGAGCACATAATTGCCTCTCACTAAACGGAGGAAGAGGAAGAAGAAAAGGATAAAGGAAAGAAGAACAATTGCATCAAAACTGCAAAAAGACTGTAAGAATGGGTCAGTCGCAATTTACCGAGACAAATGAAAGAGCGTTTTGTTTCCTTCAGGCGTCATTTAAGATTTAATTCTACCTTTTATGTGGAATGTAATTATTTGTTGGTGAAATAAAGATGTTTGACATGACGAAAAGGGAAATTATAGTTTAAAACTAAGGAACCAAGCTCTTAAGAATGTACTCTTTGCATTCATGTCGGTTTAAAAAAAACAAACAAACAAAAAAACATTTTCACCACATTCAACAAAATGTCTAAAAATGTCAAGTAAACTTAATACACTTGAATGCACACATCTCAATATTAACAAACAAACAAACAAACTAACTAACTAACAAACAAACACATTTAATACTGCAAGTCAAAGTTAATATTTAAAAAAAAAAAATACATAAAAATTGTCATGAATATTATGAAGGATTCTTTTTTATATGTCTATATATAGTTTAATATATTATTATATTTTTTAATATTTATTTATTTAAGTTGTTTTAGCACTCCAGCTTCAAACTGAGAAATGTTGCATTGGCAAATATCTACTAATAAATTATGTTTCATTTTTTTAAATATTTTATTTATTTCAGTTCACACACACACACACACACACACACACACACACACACACCACACCCTGTGGGTTTAGAAAAGAATCACCCCATTTAAAATAATCACATTTTGTTGCTTTGCAGCCTGAAATGAAGACAGACACAGTTTTATTATTTTCCAGCTGTATTTACTCAGTGCAACTTATAACATCCAAGTGAAATATATAACACCAACATGTCAGAAAGAATAAACAAATAAACAAACAAACAAACAAATAAATAAATTAACATAATCACTGAGTTGGAAAAAGGATCACCCCATTCCTAAAAATGACTAGTAAACTCAATCAGAATGTAACTAAACACCTTCTCAATGGCACACAAAGACATTTGACTTTCAACTGTGATCAGCTGTGGTCATTTTGATCAGCTCAAGCAAAAGGGGTTTCCTGGAGCATTTCAGTCCTTGATAGTGCAACTGAAGCAAACAATCAACTCTCGGTGGCAAGGTACAATCAAAAGATCTCGGGGATAAAGTTGTGGAGGCACAAGAAAAAAATAAAAATCAAAGGCTTTATCAATGTCTAGAAGCACAGTGAAGTCTATTATTAATAAGTGGATGTATTTGGAACAACACAGACTCTCCCTGGATCAGGAGAGCCGGAATCAGAGAGGCGACCAAGAGGCCTACAGCAACTCTGAAGCAGTTGCAGGAATTTATGACAAAGAGCGGTCGAGCGGTCAATGTGACGACAATATCACACATTCTCCACAAATGTGGCTTGTATGGGAAGATTGCAAGAAAAAAAAAGCCACTCCTCAAGAAAGAGGAGTTGAGTCTAAGGATGAGTCTAAAATTGTATGTATTTGGCCTCAACACCATACAATATGTCTGGTGGAAATCCAATACTGCTCACCATCCAAATAACAGCATTCCTGCAGTAAAGCATGGAGGTGGTGATATCCTGTAATGGGGGTGTTTCTCTGCAGCAGGGACTGGAGCACTT
>NW_015505787.1:456425-496562 GCF_001515645.1 Sinocyclocheilus grahami
AGAGAGAGAGAGAGAGAGAGAGAGAGAGAGAGAGAGAGAGAGAGAGAGTGTTTAGGTTTTATTAATGTTTTTATTTTGTGTTTTTGGAATATTTATATTTTTTATATGTCTATATATAGTTTAATATATTATTATATTTTTTAATATGTATTTATTTAAGTTGTTTTAGCACTCCAGCTTCAAACTGAGAAATGTTGCATTGGCAAATATCTACTAATAAATTATGTTTCATTTTTTTAAATATTTTATTTATTTCAGTTCACACACACACACACACACACACACACACACACACACACACACACACACACACACACCCTGTGGGTTTAGAAAAGAATCACCCCATTTAAAATAATCACATTTTGTTGCTTTGCAGCCTGAAATGAAGACAGACACAGTTTTATTATTTTCCAGCTGTATTTACTCAGTGCAACTTATAACATCCAAGTGAAATATATAACACCAACATGTCAGAAAGAATAAACAAATAAACAAACAAACAAACAAATAAATAAATTAACATAATCACTGAGTTGGAAAAAGGATCACCCCATTCCTAAAAATGACTAGTAAACTCAATCAGAATGTAACTAAACACCTTCTCAATGGCACACAAAGACATTTGACTTTCAACTGTGATCAGCTGTGGTCATTTTGATCAGCTCAAGCAAAAGGGGTTTCCTGGAGCATTTCAGTCCTTGATAGTGCAACTGAAGCAAACAATCAACTCTCGGTGGCAAGGTACAATCAAAAGATCTCGGGGATAAAGTTGTGGAGGCACAAGAAAAAAATAAAAATCAAAGGCTTTATCAATGTCTAGAAGCACAGTGAAGTCTATTATTAATAAGTGGATGTATTTGGAACAACACAGACTCTCCCTGGATCAGGATGCCGCTGCAAACTGGATGAGAGAGCCGGAGGAAACCGATCAGAGAGGCGACCAAGAGGCCTACAGCAACTCTGAAGCAGTTGCAGGAATTTATGACAAAGAGCGGTCATTGTGTGCATGTGACGACAATATCACACATTCTCCACAAATGTGGCTTGTATGGGAAGATTGCAAGAAAAAAAAAGCCACTCCTCAAGAAAGAGGAGTTGAGTCTAAGGATGAGTCTAAAATTGTATGTATTTGGCCTCAACACCATACAATATGTCTGGTGGAAATCCAATACTGCTCACCATCCAAATAACAGCATTCCTGCAGTAAAGCATGGAGGTGGTGATATCCTGTAATGGGGGTGTTTCTCTGCAGCAGGGACTGGAGCACTTGTCATGATAGAAGGAAAAATGTAATACTGTCAAATTCTTGAGGAAAATCTGCTGCCATCTTCCAGAAAGTTGTCAATGGGAAGGAGGTTTACCTTCCAACTTGACAATGACCGAAAGAACACATCAGCAAAACTCAGCACAAGTGGTTAAAGGAGAAAAAGCCTAGTCCGAGCTTTTATAGGGTTGCTATTTTAAAGGGGGGGGGGGGGGGGGGGGTTTCTTTGTGATGTAATGCAAATAGTCTTTATTGGTGAAATGCGTCATTCTGCATTGATTTCTAATGTAAAAGTGGCGGAAATGTACTTCGGGATCACTGTGAATAGGGTACCTCCAATTGTTAAATCAATCGGTGTTCAAACATTCCACTAAATGTGTTTTCTTGTCACATGACATCAAAATGGCTTCTGGTGTCTCACTGGTTTAGATAAGACGGACATGTTTTTTTATATTAATGTTTTCCTTCCTTTAATTTTTTAATGGTTATACAATTTAGACATTGTTTTTTTTAACCTTAAGTCAGAGTAAAGACATCGTTCAAAGCACAGAATCTAAACGCTACCGAGCCATGTTCTAGTCAAAGCTAACGAGCTCACAGTATGGATAACAAGCACTGGCCTGCAATTAAAGGCTAGCAACCACAGACTTCACAACTCAGGAAGTTTGCAGTCATCCCACTCGCATTGTGTCATACACATACCATTAGCATTTTTGAATGGGGCCTTTTCATATGTTTCAATGCACAATGTCTCAGCCCTTGAATGGTTAAATGCAAATGGTGTGCTTGCTGGTCTATTATGTGAGTATCCCAGCCTCTCTACCTGCCTAATATCTATTCAGGGGCCCATTGTGCCGGTCTGGAGGAGGTAACCTGCCTCCACCACACCTTTTATTTTGAAAGCACCTGCAGCACATAGTGATTACTGCTAGGTGAGATGGAAGAAACTGGTTTAAGTCCTGCTGACTGTGTCAAACTCTCTGTTCCACGCCCCTCACTCAAATTCAGATGCACCAAACAAAAGGAAAGTACCGGAAAAATATTATAGCACATGACAAGCTTCGTTTGCTTTCACAGCTTAGCAGCTTCATCCTAATCGAAGCTTTGTGGAGGAGAGTTTGGTCATTGTTACTCACAACCCTCCCCTTGCTTAAACTGGATGGGATTAAGATGAATCGTAATAAAGATAATTCACAAGGATCTGAAAGACAGGTCCTACAGATTTAAAGAATAATCATCTCTTGGTGTTATTTAGATTACAATCCACTTCTATAACCTTTGCTGCCACTTCACTGGATTCTCAGCGCTGTATAAAGCTACTCTTAAGGAATATTTAGTGTTTCATATATGGCATTATGTTTGAGTGTCTTCTCATGACATTAAAGTGAATGTCAAATATTATTCATTAATCAAAGGCCGTTTGAAGTGGGGTGGAGGGCTGTCGTGTCTCTATAACTCTCTTTACAATGAAAGAAAAGCACAAAACAGAGACCGTTTTTGAATAGAACTTAATTTTGAAGATTCACCAAATGATGTGTAAAAAAAAAATTATAGTCTAGCACAATTAATTGCATCAAAGCATTAAGAACCAATATGAATGAAAGACCTTAGCATTTTTTTTCCTAAATACATTTTTATTTACATGTAGAATTTTCATATATACATATACATATGTGTGTGTGTGTGTGTGTGTGTGTGTGTGTGTGTGTGTGTGTGTGTGTGTGTGTGTGTATCAAAATGTAAAATCACGGTAACCATATTTTCAGAAAAAATATCAATATCACAGTCTAACATGAATATAATTTACATTAATTAAGTAATTATGTCATATTTAACATCAATAGTAAACTAATAAATATTAAATTGTTAATATGAAATATATAAAAAATGTGTGTGTGTGTGTGTGTGTGTGTTTGTGCGCATTTAAATAAAATCTCCATGGTCCTATTTATCTATTTATTTATTTAGTTCGTTTTTTTAATATAATTTATTTTGAAAATCATATTCTTGTTTTAGTCATAATCATTTAATATATCTTTTTTGTTATTTTTAAATTATATTATTTATTTATTTGTTTGTTTATTTTTTTATTTAAAGTTAACCGAGCAAGACAATGAAGAAAGTAAGTATTACGTTTGTTTGTTTATGTTTTCATTGACATATATACAGAGTAAATCCAGGAAGAATTAACGTATTTATTAAAACTGTGTTACTAGTTATTAAGTAATGTTTGTTTGGCACAATGCAAATGTTGTTGAGCAATGGTTGCAACTTGCAGTATTTTTATTTATTTGTTTGTTTGTTTGTTCATTAATTGATTGAATGTAGTGGCTAACTAATATCGAAGGCACAGTTACATAGTTTTAAGTAATAATCACAGTAACTACAGTATTTTCGCAGACACTAGAGTACCGTGGTAAATGTTTCTAAGGGACAGTCTTGGCAATTAAACATTTATTAGTTTTTTTTCAAGGTCCTCTTTACAAGGTTGCATTTTCTGTCTTGTCCTAGTTTATTAGCTGCTCTGTGTCTGTTTTTGCTGTTGGTTTGTTTATTCTCTGTGTGGGACTGGAAACTCTTCAGTCCCGGTGACCAGCAGCAGGTGAGAGCCGCAAACCTCTTTGAAGTCCTGGCTCCTTATTGATCGTGTGCATATTCTAAAAATCAAAGAGGGCTTCAAAGGCATATCTAAACTCTAAAAGACCCCTGCGCGCCCAAAACAGGCCGAGCAGTGACAGCGTGAACAAGCAAAGCAGGTGGTACTTGAGGAGGTCCAACCCCCCCATCAGTACCTCGGCACCACAGACGGTCCCACTGCAGCAGCCACGACTCCCTCATTACACTGCTAACGTGGCCATTTGTTACAAGAACAAATCCTCTCTGAGGAAGGTTTTATATTATCGTGGCAAGACTAGCCGCTAGCTATGGGCATGTATTGATGTGTTTCTGCTGTGCATTGGTTAGCAAGTCAACTGTATGTGATTGGAATGAAACTCTAGGTGTAGCTAACAAGGCTTGCATTACTAAAAGGCATTTTATTAATTATTTGTAGGCTACTGCAGGTGATGTACTGTATATACAGTGTGACAGTACAAATGTGTCAATCAGTAGAGTGGTAGTTTGCTATACATTTAATACAACTGTTTATGGACACAAAAATGTTATTTTCATGTGATAGAGACAAAAGTGAAAGTATAAGTGAAGTTTGTTACTAGTTATTAAAGCAGGCAGTAAGGGTGTTTGTAGGGCACAGTTTTATTTAGGTTGCATTGCGATACTATCAGAATTGTTATTAATATCTCTGTGTGTGTGTGTGTGCGCGCGTTTTTATGACAAATAAAGACATACATTTGTATAATGACAAAGGTATGACACAGGTATTACAAGGAGAAGGTGACTTTTCAGGACATTACCCCATGTCCCCACTTTTCAAAATGCTTATAAATCACACAGAATGAAGTGTATTGAAAATCTGAAATAGCACAAAGTCTCCTGTGAGGGGTAGGTTTAGGGAGTTTGTTCAATCTCTCTATATAGTTTATTATTTATTTTAATTTCAGGTTTAGTTATTTAAGAAAAGTAAAACTACATTAAAATGAGAAATGTTATCATGGCAATTAGTTTAAAGAAAATATGTTTTTATTATATTTATTTATTTATTTATTTATTTTTGGTATTTCATTTTACTTCAGTTAACATTTATTAAAAATATTTTTAGATTTGTATTATAATAACCCTGGATGGGTACAGCACAAATGTTTCACAACGTTTTCTGTTTTTAATCAATTTTAATGTTAATGTTAAAACAGCTTTTTTTTGCATTATTTTGACTTTGATATGAATATTTTTTTTGATAGTTCACAAAATAAATAAATAAATAAATAAAGTAAATAAATAAATTAAAATTCTGTCATAATTTACTCATCCTCATGCCATTTCAAATCTGTATGGATTTCTTTCTTCTGTGAAACACAACAGAATATATTTTTAAGAATGTTTCAACTGTTTTTTTTTTGTTTGTTTTTTTCCTGGTTGTTATTATATGGACAAAAATATTATTTTAATTAAATTTTCAGGAAATATATGACATTTATATAGCTAAACTATATATAAACTATATACTAAACTATATATATATATATATATATATATATATATATATATATATATATATATATATATATATATATATATATATATATATATATATTTTAGTATATATATATATATATAGTATATATACTATATATATATCCTTTTGTACAATGGAAAAACCATAGATGCTGAGAAAGATCCTTTATTTTTTTATATATATATTTAATAAAAACGATACTATAGTTTAGCCAATAAATAAATACATAAATAAATAAACAAATTATTATAAATAAATATATTAGCTAAACTATATCTTAATTTTTTTGTTCTTTTATTAAATACTAAAAGTAAAGGATCTTCCTCAGCATCTATGGTTCTATTGAGAGCCTTTCCATTGCACAAAAGGATCTTATTAACAATTCTTTAGATTATTAAAATGTTCTTCACACTAAGGAAGAAAATGATGAGGTTCTTTGAGGAACCAAAAAAATGTATCTTCTATGCCATCACTCCAAAACACCCCATCTAGAACCTTTATTTTAAGAGTGTATCCATAAATACAGCAGACATTATCACATAGACATTTCGTGATGTATATTTGATATTACCTATTTAATACCATAACATAAGATTTTGGTTATTCCGCTCACACCTACTCGAGGTGGCAGATGAGAGTGGATTCATCAGCAGGACACACAGGTCTGTGGCTCAGTCTCACGGCTGGATGAACCGCCTCGCATGAGTCTCTGGCCCCGTTCTGACATGAATTACACTGCTTCCTGATTTAACTCATTCTCTGCAGTGTCCACGCTTCTGTCAACTTCTTTACCTCTTCTCACCCCAGCTAAACCTTTGTGAAGTGACTATTCTAAGCACTCATTTTATTTTGTTAAAGGGGGTCATATGACGTTGCTAAAAAAACATTATTTTGTGTATTTGTTGTAATGCAATGTGTTTATGCAGTTTAAGGTTCAAAAACACATTATTTTCCACATAATGTAAATTATTGTTGCTCCGCTATGCCCCACCTTTCTGAAATGTCTCGATTTTTACAAAGTTCATCGTTCTGAAAAGCGAGGGGTCCTGTGATTTGCCAGCTATCCAGTGTGTTGTGATCGGCCGAATGCCTCAAGCGTGTGACGGAAATATTATGCCCCTTACCATACTGTGATGCCATGTCCCGGCACGACAAAACAAAACCAATAAAACCCATTACAAATGATGCATTTGTTGCATCCAGTGGGGACATAATTACTGATTATAATATCTAATATTTTTTTACGCGTTACGTTGTGTATCGCACCGCGTAAACATAAAACAATGTCTGCATTTGTGATCAAAGAAACGACAAGCAATAAGCGCTACTCTACACTGCTCAAAACTCACATTTGAATCGTCAGTGGCAAATTCTTTAAATATAAAAATGTAATTACAGGCTGAGTCAGAAGCACCAGACTGTCCATGCAAAGTTGGAATTGCCCCACTTTATAGAGACAGCCTTTGTGCACAGACTCATTGTAGGCCACTCTGCAGGTTCAGGAAACAGTCCTCCATAAAATGCGCTGCAAGCATCTGAATATTTGGGTTGAACTGTTCTGGAACAGTGTTGTAAATACAACTTAACCACTGATTTCTAGTTGTGTCCTCATTTAGAAGGCCAAACAAAGTAGTTTCGCTTTCACAAGAAAACACACAGTGTCACACACAGCGGGCTTGAGAACGGCGTGGCCGGCGGATTCGACGAAGGAGCGGCCGGTAGGTTTACG
This sequence comes from Sinocyclocheilus grahami, assembly GCF_001515645.1. Lineage (NCBI taxonomy): Eukaryota > Metazoa > Chordata > Actinopteri > Cypriniformes > Cyprinidae > Sinocyclocheilus > Sinocyclocheilus grahami. The sequence goes on from NW_015505787.1 coordinate 463,551, forward strand.
GCAATCACATGTGACGACTCCGGGCTGGACTCCGCTTCATCCACGGTGAAAGGCGATCCGGCGATCCACAGTGCGAAGTTGATGTATAACCTCAGCGACCAGCACGGATCAGCTCCAGGCATGACGAAGCGGATATCGTCCTCTTTTGGAAGACCAAACAAAGTAGTTTAGCTTTCACAACGAAACACATAGCGTCTCCACGGCGGCAACAACAATACTACAGCAAGAATAAAAGTTATACCTTCTTTCCTTGAGTGAACATTTGGGCGGCGTTATGCAAATCTTCCCACACAGTGACGTAGACATGTGGGGGCGTGTTTAAACAAGGCGTTTTAGGAGGGCGTGGACAACTCTTAACTTTTATAAAAAATATCTCTTTGGGTTTGAGACTTTAGTCTTTGCAACTTTAGGGATCTTATCTATGCACGAGCAGCATGTGACACTCCAAAAAGAAAGAAAAAAATTAAATTGCATCATATGACCCCTTTAAAAGATTAGGATCTCTATTTAGCTTATTCACGTTTGTTTTTTTACATTTGGTACATAAAAAGGCATTAATTTCTCAGGCACAATGTAATCTCTTAACAATTTAAGACCTATTTTGCTTCTGATGAACATTTATATGTGCAAATTTGTATTTCTTTCCACTTTGTGTCTAATCTTTTTCGTAGGAAGAAGCTTTGTTGCAGTTTGCATTTTTATTCAATCGGATGAAAGAGGTTTGGCGATTTTGTCAGCTGTTAACCTATTAAAAGAATGAACGTGCTAATGTAAAAGGATTTCACTAAAGTTCTAGCAGATATGGTGGGGAAGCTAAATGTAATTGTACGCCATATTTAACGTCTCCTAAAACAGCAGGGGTGTGTTTGTTTCAGGACAACAATGTTTTTTTCTCTTCTTTTTTTATGTCCTATTTCCATGTCTTACACTCACATTGTTGTGAGTTTGCTTTAAATCCACTGAATGAATTGTCTTATGTTTGTAAATATTGTAAGTGTCATCTGCCCTTGAAACACATGTAAGCAAACAGACACTGAATTAAATATATTCCACAGGACTTAGCACTGGATAAACGAGCGAGAACGTTAAAACTGCTAACTTCTTTAAAACTCCTAAGTCCTAAATAACCTTCTTTAGGGAGAGAGGGAACACACAAGAATGGCCCAGCCGGCCTTTTCTTTAGATGCCACACAATGCAAACAATGAACTTACTGACCCCCAAAATCCTCTTTCGTGACATTTAAGGGTATTGCTGGCCATGTTTTATTGACTGTTTAAGTTGTATGTGGATTTTTCAGCTATTCAAATGGACATTTCTTTAAAGAAAATGATAAATACTGTGTGCTCTCATCTTGAAAAGTGAAGAACAGTGGAAAAGAGACATAAGTTTTGTTTAGTATAAAGAAAACAGCAGCCTAATAGTACTATATTATGTATTTATTAATGAACATTGAATTTTTTTTTCCACAATTCTCATCTCTGTAAAGAAAAAAAAAGTATGTATACATCAACGTTTTTGTCATACTACCTTTAAGATAATTAACTATAATGATGATTTAATAACAATAATGGGAATGACAAAAAAAATACGTTTCCACATGTTAACATTCACTAACACTCATCTTAACACTTTTTAACACATCATTTTAACACTTACCAATCAATTATTAAAATCAAAAGTTGCATCTACTAATAATAATTAGTAGTAGTAGTAATAGTAGCAGTAGTAGATTAGACTAGAGGCTATTTCTGTCAGGACCACTATCATCAAAGATGATTGACCATTAGCATACAGTTTAGATTGGTGGTATGTTTCTGTTTTGGGCAAGAACTCCCTGCGTACCCATGCAGCCTAGCATGGATGAGAGCAGGGATAGCAGCGATAACCCCCCCAGGGTAAACAGAACAGAACCAACATAAATGTATTGCAGATATCGTTAAAGTTCAATAATTGTATGTACTGTACACATTTTAGAATTAGTCTTATTCAAAGGATAATCAGAAGGATGAATCCTGACTGACAGAGGAGGAGCTGGGGATGGAGGGGGGTAATTAGCTATTGAGCAATGCGAAAACTGCTGATTATACTGAGGGACCTTATATATGAATGCTTAGATAGTTGTCGTATTCCTATAGGTAGATGGGGATCAGCTGAGAGTCAGCTGATGCGAGCTTGACTAACGTGACCTGCCAGAACTAACGCTACGCTTGATTTACATATTTTATAAAAGGGTCATATAATGCGATTTCAAGTTTTCCTTTCTCTTTGGAGTGTTGCAAGCTGTTCGTGCATAGATAAGAGCCCTAAAGTTGCAAAGACTAAAGTCTCAAACCCAAAGAGATATTCTTCAACAGTTAAGACTCGTCCACGCCATCTTAAAACTCCTCGTTTAAACACACCCCCACATGTCTACGTCACTGTGTGGGAAGATTTGCATAACACCGCCCAAATGTTCACGCAAGGAAAGAAGGCGTAACTTTTATTCTCGCTGTAGTATTGTTGTTGCCGCCGCCGCCATGTTGTGGAGACGCTGTGTGTTTAAGTAGCTAACTACTTTGTTTGGCCTTCCAAAAGAGGACACAACTAGAAATCAGTGGTTAAGTTGTATTTACAACACTGTTTCAGAACAGTTCAACCCAAATATTCAGATGTGTGCAGCGCATTTTACGGAGGACTGTTTCCTGAGCCTGGGAGAGTAGCCTACAATGCCGGCTGTTCTGACTCACAGCCTGTAAGTATGGTTTCATATTTAAAGAATTTGCCACTGACTATTCAAACGTGAGTTTTGAGCAGTGTAGAGTAGCGCTTGTTGTTTGTCGTTTCTCCAATCACAAATGCAGACATGTTTTATGTTTGCGCAGCGCGATTCAATGCAACACGTAAAAAGACAGTATAAGTCATTATAATCAGTAATTATGTCCCCACTGAATGCAAAAAATGCCTCATTTATAATGGGTAAACGAGACACGGCATCACCGGGATGGTAAGGGGCGTAACATTTCCGTCACACGCTTGAGGTATTCGGCCAATCACAACGCACTGGATAGCTGGCCAATCAGGGCACACCTCGCTTTTCAGAATGATGAGCTTTGTAAAAATCGACGCATTTCAGAAAGTTGGGGCATAGAGGAGCAGCAATAATGTACAGTATGTGGAAAATAATGTGTTTTTGAACCTTAAACCACATAAACACATTTCATTACACCAAATACACAAAATAATGTTCTTTTTTTAGTTGAACTTTTAAAACTTGAGTGTTGTACATGCACACTCTAGACCCGCAAAGAAATAAATAAAAGTTGGGAGGGGATTATGGGGGAATGGGGAATTTTTCCTCTAAAATATAATGAGAAGCTGAAATCATTTGGGAAAAGTCTGATATTAGACACTTTTTTTTGTTGTTTTGTTGTTTTTTCTATTGTTGTTTAGGTAGAAATGCTGTTTTGTAACTATGTCTGTGGACCGTGAAACCTACAATTTAAGCATCTTTACAATTCAAATAATACAAATGTTGACAAAAACAAAAATATGTATTTAATCTGAACAAAAATAGCAGATGGGCTGAATGAAAATTGGAGGCAATCACTGCATTTTAATCGCAATACAAACAAAGATGCTACACACGTAGCATAAACAGTTTTTTTTTTTTACTTAAATTTGGTTGTATAATTTCAACATTTAAAGCAAAAACGCAAATGCTCTGATGCTACATAAAATCTACATAAAACTAAAAAGGGCTGCAAATTCACTCTCTGACAGTATTGGTGCTTATGGAACAGCAATAATATAGCAGTTCATTGGTTACCGCTACACACAAAGCAGTGCTGCAGTCATAAAAAATGAACTTTAAAAACTGGCCATTGTTCTCACAACATGACTTTGTTAGAATTAATAAACTGGCAATTTAAATAGTTTAATACACTTGCCAACACTTGGTGAGTGTTAATTTTAGGCCCTGCTGCAAAAGATGCAACACACATGGGCAACAGTCAAACTATTGCGTCAAACAGTATGTCTATTGCGCGATTACATAGAAGACCAAGGGAAAAGTAGAGCGTTGGAATCTAAAAAAACAAAAACACATTCAGTGTAAACGGCCTCTTAAAGTGCATCTGCAAGGTTACTAATTGCTGTTGTAACTTGCTGACATATTTGACACTTTCTTCGAGGCTCTAAATTTGTGGCTAACCAAATGACTAGACCTATGGCCTGGCACTCGGTTCTCTTACATTCAGTGTACAACCAGCAGCCTTTGGCTATGTACACCACCATCTACAGAGTAATTACCAGACTATTTAAAATAATGCCACAGCAATCATATGGTGATAACATGCAATTAAGATGTGCTCCCAGATTAGAGAACTAGCCAACATACATAACCAATCTAGCACCGACGTCCGCCAAGATAAAGTGGCCTTCTTGTGAAATGTCAAACTGTAGTGATTTAATCAGATTCTATTCAATTAATATGCATGTCCCCTTGCCCTGTGTTCGCTTGTGTTATTGACAGTGATATATTGAGCTCATCTTAGCTGAATTTATCCCAGAGACACTCATTTTTCTGAAGGTTGCTTTTCCTGTCTCTCTTCCTCTCTCATTCTTCCTCTGCCTGCGAGCTATGCGTGATCCTACTCAACACCCCCATCTACCCCCCACTTGCCCCACGCTCAACCATCTCTCACCCCCCACCCCAAATCATTCCTAGGATTAGGGCTTCATGTCAGAGCAGAGAGGGGACAATCTCAGGAAAGGGCACTGAAATAAATAGAGTGTTGAAATATAATTGTTTGTAACGTCATTTCACCCCCTTGTTAAGTCCCTGGGCGTCCTGTTGGAGGAAGGCAGACAGCCGTGGATGACAGCAGCCCTGGGACTAGCCGTCTTGGGCCCATAGAGGCATTTCATCCCAGCTTACTGCCACACAAGTCCAATCAAATCCCACTCCGGAGGAGCGTGGTTCTGCGAGCGCAGAAATAGTGTACCACCAAACATTATGCGCCACTTCACAACGTTGCAAAACACTCGAGAGGATGTTGAGCCCTTACATGCACCCATTTGGAGTTGTGTGAATTAATTTCGCTGATGAATTGCAGTTTCCACTGCTGGGAAAGTGTGTATTTGTGTGCGTGTGCTGTCACAGAAAGCAGGCTGCTCGGTCACATTTGAGTGGGCTGTACCATCCAGCCTCGGGGGCTACAGTACTCACCGTTCCTAGATTGAAACATCCCGTGTCATTTCCTGCTTCGCTGGCTCCGCCAGTCAGGAAAAAAGAGAGGGCTGAAATATGAATTGTGCTTGCCCTCCTTCAGAGCTGATTATCGTGCCGGGTCTTTCAAAATGTCTCCCTGTTTCATGGTGGTCCCAGGAACAAGCCTCCTAAGAAGCCAAACGAGACGGGATCAGCCACGTGTTGTACTTGTGTAGTCAAGCTATTGTTCCAGTCGAGCTCAAAAGGAGATGCTTGACTGAGTCCTTTTTAATGTATTTCTCCCTGGATGTGTGTGGTTTTGTTGAGGTGGCTGTGTGTTTGTATGTGTATGTTCCTCATGTCAGCAGCAATCAGACCAGGAGATATCCTAAGATGAGGTTTCTACGAGGGACCCTTCTCTAATGGAGCTATCCGTCAGCTATCCGAGTTGCGTTCTGGCCCCTGCACCGTAGGGTCTTTTCTTTAATGCTAAAGCACAGGGTCTAAGCACTGCTAGTGGGGGCCATTAGTCAAAATACATCTGGGGGAAACTTGTTAGGCGTTTTCACTGAGCTTGAAATGCATCCAGGTTTTTTGTGCTATGGGTTGTGGGATATCTGTTTCCATGTGTTATGATTAAATAAAATGCTGTCTGCACTGAACTATGATTTGTGCTCGTTTACGTTGTCCAGTTTATAATGTATAATTTATTAAAGGCACACCAAATTGAGTGAAATTACCTGAATTTTCTCCATTATCTAGTCAAGTTATAGGCATATAAATGCCCAACTAAATAATGTAGTGCTTTAGAATTAGTCATGATACATAGTTATTGGTACTTTGCACATGTTATGGTGGCCTCGAGCCTGAGGTGGTAAAATCATAAAGATATAAACATGTTATTTTTAACATTAAATTAATTAATACAATGTTATAAATATATATATATATATATAATAAATAAACAATGTATAATACATAAAATAAATAAAAATATGATCATCATTCTCATGATTATTATTAATAATATATTTTTATATAGGCCTACATATGCACGATTTATGGATGGATCTTATTCCAAATATGAACTAAAATGTCTTTATAATTTCTAAATGTAATGCTTAGACTCTAAAAATGGCTCTTGACCTTGCCATTTGTTTATTTTGAGTCTCTCCCAACCAACCACCATTCTTCTACAAAACTCTCTTCTCATTCATGACCCAATTATTTCCAAACAGATTAAGTCCCAACCCACTGAATACCCTCTTTCACTCTAAAATATGTTAGATTACATAAATGGGATGTGAGCTGTGGTTCACAATGACTTTAAATCTAAGGATCTTGAAGTATTTGTGGCCCATGTGTAGGACACCATTTCAACAAACTGTACAAAATGTTTGAATGATAACTACCATATAACATGCTTTCTCATGACAGATGTACTCATTTCAAATCATGTACCATCTATGGTGCTTATAATTTTCTTTCTTGCCATATCCATATTCTTCTTTTTGTGTACGTCTTTGTTCATGGCGTGAAGGGGTGGAGGTGACTCACGCTACAGTCACTGACTGCTGTTATAATAATGCAGCATGAATGTCATCTCTAAAGAGCGAATCAACAGCGGACCTGGTCCTCTGAGCCATGACACAAGCGCTGCATATTACTGACCACAGTTAAGCAGCCACCGGTCAGGGCTTTACAATCTATTATTACACCACATCATAGAGTCCACCTGCTGATCCTACTACTCTGAAGCCGTTGGGTTTGAAAGACTGTTGAAAATTGGTTTTCAGCGTAATGTAAAGGTTGTATATTATCATCCGCTGCAATATGTGGTGCACGCTGAGCTCAAGATAATCTTTTCCACTGGTCACAACAATGTAGAATCTAGAATGAGACAGAATCTTCATTGAAGGCATATGTGTCGTGGAATATTTAAATAGTGTACACTATTACACATATTTCTGGTTTGTTTTTACAAACCAAGACGCGAGTTGGTATTATTGTCTGTGGTAATTGACAGTGAGCCACAGATGCTGTAGATAGAGCGTAACTTGTATTGAACTCGGAATATGAGCTGTGATATCATTGCTCAGAAAGTGTTTAGAAAGTGCTTTGAGCTTGCATGACATATGGCATAATATATTTAAAGTCAGAAGCTGTACAGACACTTGGAAATTCTAAGCGTTCTAGAAACATCTGGGGTGTTAAGATACAGATCTACACTGTTAGATTTGTTAACCATAATAAAACAGCATTGACGGCTTATCAGTTCTCAACACTGCCTCCAAGGACTCTCACTTCTTTTTGGTAACTCACTATGACTGAATTTGATATATTTGGTTTGGTCTTGGGAACTTTGAGTGGAGATAAAAGATGTTATATGCTTGAAAACAGACATAATTATAAGATACCATATATACAGTACACACACACAAAAAAAAACACATTTTGTATGAGGCTCATTCCTACTCTACAATATATTAAACGACAAGGTTAAACATTTGCACTCAGTGCCACAATTTAGTGTAGATGTGAATAAAAAAAAAAAAACTATATATATAAATTAAAACATTTTTAAATTAAAATTAAGTTAGCCAAAAAAAAAAAAACTGGCTAACATTGACTTGGTTTTTCCATCCTGTTTGTTTTATTTCCATCGAGTCACATTCTAAAGGCACTTCATGACAGGAATGACCTAGATACCTTTTTAAGAAATCAAATGTTACTTTGTGTATTTATAAATTTCACTGCAGCTGTTTCTATTGCACAATGTTTTTGATGAGTGATAGAAAAATAAAGAGATAGCACAGATAAAATGCATTGTATGGATTTATTTTATGGAGTGAAGCCAGAACCTGTTCGCATAAGTATTATAGTCCTCAAAGATTTCTTCATTGTGTCCCATGTGATCTTTCTTGTTTGAGGAGTCTCTGATCAAAGCGCCTTCTCTCAGATCTTCTTTATTAGATTTTACACTCGCTCCATAGGGGAGCAGGAAACAATACTAAACACGGTGCTTTGAGTGAACAGATATTTATTTTCCCACAGATCGATTAAACCAAGCTCAAGTGCAGCAGGCAAAGCCGTCGCTAATTTAAATCAATAAGGCGTGTTACATACAGAATTTTTTGTTGATGTGTTTGTGTAAGTGTACAATGTAAATTTAATTTAATTTTTGCAAATCTTCTGAGGTTTGGCACATTTGTGATGCGAATCAGTACGTCAAATCAACGTTAATCCAAATATTGTATGTCATAAAAACAAATATAGTTTGAAATATCCTCTTGCGCTGAGGAAGGGGATGGGGGATCTGTCCTTTAATTGGCAGGGCAGAAGTTGCTGTGGGAAGAGTTCTGCTTGAATGAGATCTGGGCATGGCGCCAAACGAAGGGAAAAATCTTCTTCGTCTATTTCTTTCTCTTCCTATGACAGCCGAGCTGTTCGCTCATCATTAGACAAGGCATGCTGAAGATTCCGAATTTGATTTTAGTAACATAGATGTCTTCATTACAACAGCCTTGGTGCCTTGCAATCGGGTGATAATGTACTTCCTCAGCATTGTGAGATTGTCATGAAAATCCCTCCCTTCTGTTCCATTCACCACTCAAGAGCAATCAGGTGTTTGTGGCACATTTCGCACAAAACCAACTGCTTCCTTACAGTAATGTCGGTTCTGGATCGAAGGGCCTTTCTTTGCCCCCGAATTAGGCAAGAAACAACCTCTTTGTCATGTGATTGCCTCTTTGAGGGTTTATTGTGCCAATTGTAAATCATTAGAGTTGTTTCTGGAAGCATATGCAAGGCCCCTTATTCAGTATTTTAAACAACCGGAGTTAGTGTAAAGATCTGGGACATTAATCTCTCTAAAGGTGTAGCAGAGGGTATTAGAATGTTCTTGTTTTTCTCTGAGGTCAAAAGAATTTGATTGAGGGCCGGGAGACCCTGCAGCCCATGCTTGCAATCCCCCCTTGCCCTCAGGCCTGGCCTGGTCTGCATGAATGCCAGAGGTTAGGCTGCCATTTTCCTCCCTGTTGCTGTGTCGCCATGACAACGGATATAGGAATCACAGAAGAGAATTGGGCAGGAAGGAAAACAGACCTAGTGACACACGCTGGCACAGATGCATGCAATTCTTGTGTGGGCTTTGGGAAAGATGAAGTGGATGGGTAAATAAGAAGATAAAGCAGTGCTCAAACTGTTTTAGTGACGTTGGTGAGTAAGCAATATACTCTGCGTCAGTGTGTTTCGTGCTCTACGCTTTTTGAACAAAGGCTCTGAGGACTGTATTTGATCATCTCAGTCTGCCCAGTAGTTTAGTCTGTAGCTAAACTTGTAGAGCGTGCGACTTGTACTGCCAAAGTCATAGGTTAGATTCCATGGAGCACACCGACTAACAAAATGTATATCTTGAGTGCAAACGTAAGTGCTTTGGATAAAAGCTTCTGCTAATGGTTGCAACCAAAACACTTGTCAAACCAGGCGCCAACCTTTCAAGACCTTCTTAGTATTCCAAAGACGTTGTGTTGTGAGAGCCATACAAATGCTATGCCTACAGGCGTCTGTTTGTAAGTCTCAAACATGTCAGGAGAGTCTGGAAAAGTTACACAAAGCATGGGAGGCCTCTACTGGCCAACAAAGTCCTCACACATATGACATAGCCAGAGGAATAAGAATATCTTAGGAATCTTTACAAGATCACCAGCAACAGCCGGTGGTTTTTATGTGAATCTCTATGAGAAGGATAATGGTACAGTAGATGCCATATACTAGAAAGGACATGTGCAAATCAAGTCTATGCCTTGTCAACACCAATGCTGTTTGGTCCTGTTAAAAATTCCTTGCACAAGCCTGAGTATGTACTAGAATTGGACCTCAAGAACTGGGAGCGCTTTTTTCCCTTGCCGTTCCTTTAAAAAAAAATGTAATTCTTCCATGACACTAAAAGGGATGTTCCCCAAACAGTCAACTTCAACAACACTTTTTCGGAATAGTTCAATAAGCCTGTCAAAGACTTCACACACTTCATTGAACAATAAAAATCGATACCATTAAACACTTCTCAAACGAAAGCGCCTCTCATGGGACCCCATGAACTCCTATGTTTTTATATATATATATATATATATATTTTACAGTTCTGTCAATAACACATTCTGGAGATCTTAAATACTTCATTATGTCTCAAAGCTCAACATTCTCTTATGTTTTCCCTGCTCAAACCCTTCCACAAAACCTTTTGTTCCTTAGCCCCTTCGTCCCACATCGTACACTTTAAAACCCAGAGATGTTAAATGGGACGCACCATTGTGAGGTGTATCATACATCATATTGAGTATTCTCTCCATAACATTAACATAATCTGCTCTTCATGGAACAAGGCAAGGGGTGAGCAGCCAATCAGGCGCTTTCTAAGTCGCTAACCATTTGCCTTAGCCTTTGTTTCCTGTGAGCATTCCAATTCATTCACAGATGTATAAGCAATTTTTAACCTTTGTTAGGCAGAGGTGGAAGTGTTTGACACAATCTTTCGGAAACAGACTCCACCGTTGGCCAGATGACAGGTCATATTAAGTCCTCCAGCTGAACTCAGGCACAAGCGAGCTTACCTCAAGTATGACCACAAACAAGCGATACTCCACAGTTTTGTCAGGCAGTCTTATTTAGTCACCATTCTTGGCCTGAAGGCAATGAAAGTAGGCAGAGGAGAATGTGATTAAATTGGAATAAAACTGCATTTAGTTCCACATTGTTCTAGCATACTGACGGCGGTACATTTACTGAGATAATTACTACATACTGTAGTACCAACCTTTGCAAGACATTCCCTAGTAAGACTACTCCTAATATAGAAATAAGTCCTATTTTTAGGTCCAATGTACCAGATGAAAGAATGTTCATTATAGTTGTAGTAGTAATCACTATATGCAGCAGAAGTGTGACTTTCCTTTTCAGACCAATGTCTATTGAATTTCTAGTTTTGCTAATGCTAATGAACCAGGTTGTTTTGTGGTTTGGTTTTAAGTTATTTGTCGTAAAGTATCCCAAAATAGAATTTAGTTTAGATGTTTGATATTACTTTAACATGTCTTTGAGCATGTTTGCATATCATATTCACATGTCCCGTCTACTGACCTTTGCAACTAAAAGATGCCTGGCACATAACCCTAAAATCGCATTTATAAAGCACAGCCGGTATGTTCCGCTTTTGGATTAGTGCTCAAAGAATCTTTTGCGGTTGGATATAAATGGTCCAAAATGTATGGAAAAACCTTAAGACCTCTGAAATGGTTCTATGAAGACTAGGCTAAGCATAAAATACTACTACATGTAGGTGACCTCGATGCTATCTGTAAAAAGAAGGGATCCTTGCTGGGAAGCTTTTCCTCTTCCATAAGATTTTACCAGTGACTTTTCGGCTTTGCTTTTGGGGTCAAAAATCAGATTCCCATAGCATCTCCTACAAACATGAAGAATAAACTCACAAACAGGTGCAATGTTACCTTACAGAGAGTGAGACTAGTTTATGGTTGACTTGTGCCTAAGATTACGGAAGCACCATCAACCTAAGGATTCCGAAGCCTTTGGAGCTGATGTAACTTGCCCTTTCCTACCTAACTTCTCGCTCTCTCCTGCTCTTTCTTTGCCTTTCTCTCTCTCCATCTACTTCCAAATGCTATTCTCTATTAATCAGAGCTCACAGTTCAAACTGGTCTTCAACTTCCTCCCCAATCCGCATTAAGCCTGTCATTTCTGGCTATTATTTACTTTAATGGGCTTTGGCTGATCCCTGGTGCAGTGGCGGAGGGAGAGAATAATACAGCTGAGGGTAGCGGGGCCTTAGATGGTGCGGCCACGACTTTCCCTGCAGATTAGCCATGGCAGATGGGCTTTCCAGGGGCTTCCTGTGAGCAGGAGTGTTGATTGAGAGGGTATAATGAGAGAGGTGGTGTCCTCACAATGGAGCCAGCCACCTCACTACACCTCTTGCGTCTAAACAACCCCCCATTCCCGCTCTCACTCTCTCTCTCTCAAGACGCTGGCCCCCCTCCCTCAGGTTCCTTTCTTTTTTCACTCATTCTCTCCCTTTTCCTCTCCCTCTATTCCTCCGATCTTTCTTCCATGGAGGAAGTCAGAGTGCAGGAAAGAGCACAAAAGCAACTGTAAATAAGCAGGAGTCTTAATCCAGCATTAATTGGTCCTCTCGCAGACTGGGTGTGCACAAGTCTTTTGGGACTGCTGCAGGTTTCTGGAAGAATACCCTCTGCTTCTATTGTTTACTTAAAAAGCTGATGTTTTTTTGCTCTACAGTTGATAATTGGTTTCTTCTTGAGTCTGAGGAATGGAATCTTTTTCATTGTTGGTAGTGTTAGCTAAGGTGCATATTTACTTAATTTTTTTGTTATATGTTGACATTGTTTTTTTTTGTTTTGTTTTTTAAAGGCACCACAGAGCATGCCATCATATCTTGTCCATTTCAGTGTCTGATGACATTTTGCATTCTAAAAGTCTAGTGTTACCACCCCTTAAAACAAACCTGTGCCCTAAACATCAGTACATAACTCATCTGGTACTTGTTGAGGAGAGGTGTGCCATTGCTTTTCTAACTGATCGATCAAATACATTTTATAGTGGACAATTAGATGGAAAATCCCTTATGTAAAAAAACCCAGAACACCCTAGCAACTCATGTTTTCCTAAAGCAATGTCCAACATGTTTTGCACATTGTTCTTTAAAACTGTTAAAATTGTCCTAAGATAAACATGTTAGAAGGGTTCTTAATGTGTACCTGTCATTTGAAGGACTTTCATGGCATTTGTGGAAGCGAGACAGGCCTCTGAATTATTGAAGGCTATGGAAGTGTCCAGGTCAAGTTTGTGTACAAGAGTTGATTTTTTATTATCGTGCGATGGGTTCCCTCTCTCTCTCTTCTCCACAGTCTGTTTCCACACAAGAGACGCCTCACAATCCAGTGGCACCAATTATCCCCCTCCTCTCGGCGCTTTTAGCAACTTTTTCAAAACTCTTTTCACTTGGCTCTTGTCAAGCAATGAAAGAAAAACTAACCACCATGTCAAGAGAACTCAGCTGCCTAGCAACTGGGCCACAGTTTAATTCTGATTTGTTTCAGGTCTTGAGTAATGGAATTGACAATGTTAAGCCAGTCACTAATGTTGTTTGTCACCTCTGAAATGCAAACAAAACTCCATTGTTTTCCAGGGTATTGGGCATGATTGATGTTTGGAGTCACAATGGCATCATTCATTTTGCCCCTGTGTTTTTGCGAGGACTGATGTCATATCTTTTCATGGCATATTAAATGTTTTGGAGGAGCATGAAACCACATAGCTTTTCATCTTGTGGCGGCTCTGACACATTCTTATAACTAGCAAAGTTTAATGATTCCATTCAAGTTGTGTCCATTTCACCCAGAAATAATTTAATAAGAACTGGGGCCCTCTGAGAGCCTCTGAGAGCCTCTGAGACACGGAGTAATCCGAAAAGAAAGGATAAAAGGAACTTCAGGAATAAAGCCTTTAAGATGAAAGTTTTTCGCTTCTTTCTTTTCATGTCACCCCTTATTTGTTTGCCGGGCAACTTTTTGTAGGTTTTTGTTTTCGACACACTTTGCGTATAAATATTTTGATCAAATAAGAGATGCAGTCAACAGGAAATATCATATATATCTATCTATCTATCTATCTATCTATCCATCTGCAGTATGGATACATGTTGGTGTTAGGAAAATCATTTAAATTAGTAAGTAAATTATTATCATTAGTATTATTATTATTATTATTATTATACTTTATTTATTTATTTTCCTGAAAACATTTATCTATCTATCCATCTGCAGTATGGATACATGTTGGTGTTAGGAAAATCATTTAAATTAGTAAGTAAATTATTATCATTAGTATTATTATTATTATTATTATACTTTATTTATTTATTTTCCTGAAAACATTGATGTAAATTAATGATTTTTCACAAATATTTCTGGCAAACATAGGCAGTACAGTGCCTAGTAGGGCTGTGATGGAATATAAAACATGATAAACTATTACACTTATGGTTCCTCCCACCATCACTACTGTATTCAAACTTAAAGCCATGGGAACAAAATCCATCGCAGTGCTTTTCACAACACAAGATCTAATGTGACCTCTCTTTGATATTTTATAAAGGTATGTCCATTAGCATTTAATTTATTTGCTTGAAAGTTTATACTGCTTGTGTGTCTTATTAGAAATTACAGACATAATTACGTTAAACTTATAGAGCTATGTTTCCGTTTCTGGTTCCAAATGCTAAAAATAGATCAAGTTTGGTGTTTTACAAAAAGGCCAGCGCATTTGCCATCTGTGAGACAAAATTGGGCAATTGCCAGACTTGTTATATTTTATATTATTTATTTATTTATTTATATTTTTATTTTGGTGTAGTATCTTGATTTGAGGATTAAATAAAGATTCAGTGATAGAGAGCTGACTCCGAGTATCCAGACAGTTGATTGCTGGATATCTGAATGGCAGATTTGTATGATATGGAAACTGGCAATTTCTTCTGCTTCATAGAGCATTTTTCAAAGGCCCAAATGGCACAATAAGAGAGCCATCCATCACAAAGAAGGTAAAATTAGCAGAAATAAATAGGACTCTCTTTCTTATCCCCTGGCTGTCTCGCTGTACCCGGGAGAGGGACATTGGAACGACAGGGTGGACGAGCAAGAATAGACAACAATAAACACGGTCACATCAAAGTCCCAGACGGTGGTATTGGAGCAGGCCTTGGTGGGCGATGGGGGGAAAAATAAATGCTGGAGCTCTATATCAAGCCACAAAACACCCCCCTTCACCCTACATCCTTCCTCTGGTTGGATGTTCTGCTGTTACCAGGTGAGTACAAAGGCGGAAGCTTAGATTTATGTATGTGGATTTTACTTCCCAACGTTCAAGCTGGTGTGCCGTCACCTACAAGATTTGAACACATAATCCACTGGGCAAATAATTTTCTGCCACCCTTGGTTAGAGCAGGCAAGGGTGATAAACTAACACCTCCTCTTATCTGAACTGGACACAACAGACGCCTGTGCTGTTACACAGCTTTATTATTATTAATTGTCAGTGCCCACATATTCCTTTGTTCGTTGTTTGCACGACGGAGTCTTCAAGAGAGTTCAAGGTTTGCCATAGCAGCCCTTTGAAGGCTTGTGTGAGATGTGCTATTGTTACATTTCTTGGGTGAAATAGAGCTTTTAAAATGTATCACACATATCAAAGATTATTTGAATTGCTTGTTTTGTAGTTTTGATTACTTTTTGTTTGCCTTCAGTATTTTGTATGCAGGAAACATATTCTAATTTATGCGCTACCTGTCCACAAGCATAACATTTACATTTATGCCAAAAGATCACAAAGCTCTTTTTATGAAACATTCTTATGGCATGGATGTGTGAGTAAATTACAAGAGTGCATTATTACACAACACTGAGGAAAGTAAAGTAAAGTAAAGTACAATACAGTAAAATAAAATAAAATAATTCCTTGTTTGACAGTCTGGTGAAAGAAAACGACATTAACCAAAAAAAAAAAAAAAGATTATTTTTTTTTCTTTCAATTTGGCAAAGTTGGTTGTTTTTGTAGTCTACATTTTGTAAAAGGGCATTTAATCACAGACAGCATCAAAACAAATAAAGGCATTATGCTGTAAATACAAAATCTGGGCATTTTCTGAAGTGCTGCCCTCTTACAGCACTGTTGCCATCTGTCCTTTATGAGGGCATTACTTCCTGTTTTTCGTTTCCATACAGTAGTGTGTGCTACCCTTTAGCCATTTACATAATTGCTGAAAGATTTTTGTCTAAAACTGATATCCAAGTTAATGTCACTGGATTGAATTAAAGCATAAATCAACAGAAGAAAATGAAGATGTTTGTGAAATTAGTAGTGAAGCACATCTAATTTTTTTTTCTCTCTTTCACTCCCTCTTGCATGGCCCTTAGTAACCTAATCAGGGCTGGCTTTATCTGGTAATCCACATTTAAACTTTAACCTGTAGGGGGGCTCTTTGTGCTAGTTAATGTAAGCATAAAGGCAGACCGGCCTGAATGACTAATCAGATTAATCATATTTCACAAGACTAAAGAGCTTCTCTAAAAGGCGGCAGAATTAGGCCTACGTCCATCTGAGTGTGATGGGGGTAAGAAGGGGAAAAAAAAAACTCAAACGAAACAATTGTATCCCTGACAAAATGATGGTTTGGAATAATTTAATGTTCAAAAGGCAAGTTTTTAGTCAGCTCAGTTGTCTAAAGCTTTACATAATCAGGGCTTTAAGGTCATATTAGACAATAATGCTAGCAAATGACAAAACAGAGTCTGGGATCAATATGCGTGTTTTGACCTCAGAGGAATCCGTTGTATGAGAAGCTAGTAGAAATTTTACAGTTTAACTGACTTGATACAATGCTGCCACATTGTTTGTTATATTAGCATTAGCAGCATCTTGACTGGAGGACGTTAAAACTGTATCTTGTTACAAGGAGAAAAACGGACTGTATACAAAGTGGTGGGTGTTGTTTCTTCCAACTCTTTTACTAATTCATATTCATGCTGGTGTAAATGTGAGCTTCTTAAACTATGCATTATTTATGACAACACACACGTTTCACTTTGTCAGAGGGTAAAGTCAATTACCTGTCAAAACGGCAAAATGCTAAATTGTGCAATTCACGTGAGAGTGCTATATCAAGAGCTGTGTGTAATTTTTAGCTGTTTTCCCTGTGTCAAACATCTGTTGACAGAGCGATGTGCATTCTGTAAGAAGGAAGTTTTGTCTTTAAATAAGAAATAATGTGACAAGTGTAAAAACTCAAATCGGTATTCCTCTGAGCAATATTACTGAGAAAAATGGAGGAACATGAATGTGTTGTTGCATTTTTTCTTTTTTTAATGCCACAAATGATCTGTAATTTATCACAAATGAGGGGAAAGGCTGTATTTAAATGATCTAATTGCAACCGTAGTGCTTTTCCTGGAACTGTGCGTAGAGACACCAGCAACATGAAAAACACATGCTTTGAGTCCAGGCCAGGAGGAACAGAATAGCATGTCACCTTTCTACCGTCATCATGTCAGCTATAATTTTCATTCCATTAAGGTATGGCACATGCTATCAGGGTTATCATATCAAGCAGTCAGGCATGTAGTCCTCGTCTTTTCACATACAGTAGATTATCTGACAATTGTTCTCTTGTCTCCTGACTGTAGAACATACACAGCAAGTCATGTTATTCTTCTTCTTTTTTTATTACTTTCATCCTCTGAGATTTATATAAAGTTTTATGTATGCATAAAGATACACTTTCATGTCTTGGCACAAACAAACAAATAAATAAATAAATAAAATGTGCAAAATGTGTTGCAATTTCAAATCTGCCATGTTTTATTGTATATATTTTTTTTTTATTTTTTTTTTTATTGGCAACAATATTGAACATGCAATTTAAGTGAATTGTACATTTTAAATTAAAATGACATTTCATTCTTTTTTTAATTGCATCTGTGTTATTGATTAAATATACTGTCAGTAAGTCATGCTAAGGAATTATTTTCATGGCAATCCCATATGTTTGCAACATGTATTAATTCTGTCAAACGTGACCGGGAGCAGGCTAGCAGAGGGCAAGTGTGGTCCAACAGTTTGGGTTGCACAGTCATATTGTTAGTTATACAAATGCACCAGTTCACTCCTTCACAATAAGGCTAATGTCCACCTCCCAGCGGCTCTTAACTAGGGTTTGACTCCATCTAGTGGATCACTGAGCTTCCTTCAGTCCTGAGTAACTCCATGACCACCAGGACTTCACAGAACACACCCTCTTTGTATGCCCTTTATATTCTGTAATCCTGTGTTCAACATCTACAGTAATTTCCAATTAAAAATCAATTAGGAGTAAATGATGTACTTAGAGATTTACAGAAGACCTTTGGTTTAAAAAAAAAAAAGGGGTGGGGGGGTGTCAAAACTATTTTAGGAGGTTAGCCTTATGATGAAAATGACAGCATGGGCTATCTACATGAACATATGAGCTTAGCCCATCCTCCAAATCTTCGCATTATCCTAATTCACAAAAATATAGTTGTCGCTGTCATTCCGATTTTCTCTACTTTTCAATATTGGAATGAAGTTGCCTCCATCTCTGTTAATCGAGCAGATTACTTCATGTAAAGAAACAATCTGAAAGATTTTCCCTCATAATCGTGTAATTGACCCCCTCTCTTTGGTCTTATTTGACAGGGCAATTTCCACACTTATTAAGGTTCTGACACACTTGAAGTAATCGTATTAGTGCTTTCTATAAATTAGCCTAATATTGTGTATTAGCATTTGTGCACTTCAGGGTAATGGAAGAACGTCGTACCCAACGTGTGATGTCTCTATCATCCGTATACTGAGGCAGGGAACAAAAAAAAAACAGGCCTATGGATTTAGTCAATCATAAAATTACTTATCACCTTCCCCTCATCTTAAAAAGACGCCCATGTAGCACCGCAGCATGGGTCCACAAACCAACTATCGCAAAAGCGACAATGACGTGAGCACGCTAGGCTAGTAAAGAAATCTCAAATTTCATTACATCAAGGTAAAACGCATCACTGTCAGACCACTGGATCCTAGGGCCTCTTGAGTGAAACCTTCGAAGCATTTCAAACTTTTTTTCCAACCCTTAGTGATGCTTAACAGGCTTGACATTTTGCCCAGCCAGCGTCTGTAAACACTGCAATGGTAGATAGGACGAAGTTGCAGTGTAATAACTACTAGTGCAAAATGAGACCGCTCGCTGGGCATGCCGGAGGGAAGAAACAGCGTGGCCCTCTTCGCGCCGCTCCCCTCTGGCGAGGAATGTTCACTCTAGAAACTAGCTTCTAGTTAGGATTCTGCCACATCCTGGAACTTTTATCTACGACCTTCAACCCCGGGCACATCTGGAAACTTAGTAGGAGTCCAAAAGATGAGGATGTTTTATTTACTTTTCTTCAAACCTTGTATGGAAGACAGCAATGTTTTCTTCTTTTCCTCAACAGAGTGGTCTGTCTCAAAGCGCGAGCGTGTAAAACTGGCTGCACTCGTTATGAACTCCTGCATATGGAGTGTTTGGGCCGAGAGTGCATGTGGGACGGTCTAAGACAGAAAAGACCACATTGTTGGCCCAGGGCTATATGGTTCTTAAGATCTCAGAAGGGCAGATAAACATCTCAGGGAGGTTCAAGGTCCAGGAATACAAGGCCTATAAGGCTTTGAAGTGCCGTGATGGTCTTGCTTAATAGAGACAGTGTGCATGGCCAAGGCAAACAATCCATTGTAGGATATGTTGAGGTTACACATAGAATTACATCTGTGATCAAACACATCGGCTGTTTATTTAGTGAGCTCACGATGATGACTTGAACCGTCTTGATGTTAACTGGTGCAAGATGGCTCCATAACCGCCTAGAGGCCTTCTTTTGTTCAGACCTTTCTATCCCAGCAAACCGGGATCGGTTTGTTTGTGTTGAATAATTTGGAAACTCAAAAACCAATGACACACGTTTTTGGATTTGTGGTATCTTGGAAAACACAGCAAAGTACACAATGGGATGCATTTGAGAGTAGGTGAACGCGTGGCCTCTTGAACCGAATCTGTTTTGGCATGTCTTGAGAGACCAGTTGGAGCCACGCTTAATGACATGATCTGAAAATGGAATCATGGAGACAGATGATCTTAGTGGTGTAGTGATCAATCATATCTCATTTTGTGGTTTTGGTTTGGGCTGAGGTTTGGATGGAAAAGAGAGGTGGATGTGGGAACACCATGTTTGCATGATCACCACGATGGCCGTCCAGAGAATGTGAAATCCTCTTTAGCCAGCGCAACTCGATTTTTTTATATGGGCTTCATGCAGAGCGAGCCAAGACCATAACTGAAGCCTTGTTTGACAGAGGTGACATTTACTAGTCGTTTCTCTCATGCTGGTCTTCCATGATTCTCACATTTCTGTTTCTTCGCTTCATCTTACGACATTTCTCCTTTGCTTTTACAGTGCTCAGAATTCAAGCTGGGTGTAGCAACAAAGTTCACTCTCAGAGTTTCTACAGACATCAGATGTTGGTCTCTGGGGTGGTTTGATTCACTTGAAGGTCCTCGAGGGAGTATTTACACCTGTCTATCAGAGTCTAAGAGAGATTATCTCATAGGTCTGGTCATGCCTTGGAGGGCTAGTGTGCTCATATTGAGTCGCGGGGGTATTTAGTTGTGGGAGAAGACACTGTAATTCCCTTGGATATTCAAATCACTCGAGGCCTAGTGTGTCCACAAAAGTTTTAAAAGGGGAAGTGAATGGAACCCCTAAAAGTATTTAGTTTATATCATGAGCCTGAGACCTTTATGTAGGATTGCACTTAGAAATTGTACCTCTATATATTAAAATTCAATTTAAGAATTCAATCAGTTGGTGGTTATGAAAAAAGAGTTATATAGCATTGATTTGTAATTCATTGAATTGTTTCTTGTGGTAGTTTGTGTGATTTGAGGTGGTCAGTCAATGGACTGCCCAAAAGCCCTTCTTTGGCTGATATAATCAGAAAATGATCATCAGCTTAATTAATACTTTTCTGCTATTTTCTATGTGGAAAATACTGACACTGTTGTGAAGTTAATTTAATTAAGTTTTGTCCATGTGGGTCTATTATTGTGAACTATTTCAGACACTTAATGACATGTAAAAACAAAAAAAGAAGTGGTTTGTCACTTTTTATGTGGGTTAGATATATTCCTATATATAATTGGACTGTTCTTAAGCAGAATGACCTGCAAAATAGTTATTATGCCAATAGTCAGAAGTCTTGACTGTTTTGAAGGAATTAAGTAAAAAAGAATCATCAATTCAGTGGTACACTTTAAGTTTACACCAAAATACCAGATATATTCAATTAAAGGTATAGTTCACCCCAAAAAATGTATAGGCTATTCTATATTATAATAACATTATATAGTGGTTCAACGCATTATATTGTGTTTTTTTTTAGTCACAGATTGGACAATTTTTTCGGATAAGCAAGAAAAAAAATATTTAAAGCACAGAGAATGACAATGCCGTGAAGGTATTTCCGCGCTGTCTGAAACATGTCTTACTATGCTTGTGCGCACTTTGATTGTGTGCGAGAACAGCGCGCGAGTAACGAATTGAGCTCTCTTTCGTTTCTTCTTCTTGTGGTTTAATATTGCTTGTATGTGCAAATTAATCTGCGAATCACGTGCGTGCTGAACGGTAGTGTCACAGCCGTACGTATTACGGGTCAACTGCGATCCGTTTAACTCCTAATATGTGACAGATCAGAGCAAGCAGCTTTCATTTACTTATTTAACTTGAAATTGTCAAATTTCTACTCCATATTAATCGCATACAATGAAAATACAGAATAATTAGAACATTCATTAACATAAATAAATAACAGAGTGTCATATCTATTTTTCCCAGAACGTTCTTGCGACCCGGTAGCAATTCTTCCACGGTCTGGTAGTGGGTCACAACCCGGTGGTTGGGGACCTCTGCTCTACAGTGAATGGGTGCCGTCAGAATAAGAGTCCAAACAGCTGATAAAAACATCACAATAATCCACAAGTAATCTACACCACTCCAGTCCATCAATTTACATCTTGTGAAGCGAAAAGCTGTTAGTAAAAAAAAGATATATATATATATATATATATATATTGAAGCAAGTGTGAAAGCACCCTAAGGGTCCAGTCGGCCTGCAGGACTCTGAGGAGGGGCATTTGTTTAGTTCAGAGTAGGGATGCATCGATACCTTTTTTCAGTACTCGCCGATAGCGATACTTTTATTTTTGGTACTTGCCGATACTGAGTACCAATAGAGTCTGACGTATTTGAAAGATTCTGTGCAACAAACTTAAATATTTTATATACTTTGAGAATCCAGCGTTGAATTGATCCTGATAAGCGCTCGTCGTCTGTCACGGCATCTTTTTTTCCTGCGGAACGTTAAAGAACTTGACACATGTAACGATTAACCGCGAGCCGGTTGAAAATTGATTCAAATATGTGACGATTCAAATCGGTTGAGATGCTAAACAAATTGCGATTCATTTAGGTGTAGGAGTTTATATGAATGTATGTCTGAGGGGAACTTACTGTCTTTAGAAAAGTTTAGATCGTATTTTTTCTTTTCATCTTGCCTCTGTATAATGCATATTAAAGTTCATAAGTGCAGCGCTGCTTTGTGAACGTTCTTGCGACCCGGTAGCAATTCTTCCACGGTCTGGTAGTGGGTCACAACCCGGTGGTTGGGGACCTCTGCTCTACAGTGAATGGGTGCCGTCAGAATAAGAGTCCAAACAGCTGGGGTGCTGTGTGTACATTAATGAGGAAAAAAAAAAGAACTTAAATGATTTTAGCAAATGGCTGCAATATAACAAAGAGTGAAAAATTTAAGGGGGTCTGAATACTTTCCGTACCCACTGTAGGTTTAAGGCTTTGTTTTAGGGTCAGTTGCTTGTAATTATGCAAAATGTACTGTTATTACTATAAGAGGTACCTATAACATGTATAACAAGAACACTGTAAAAAGTGTCACAGAAGTAATATAATGTCATTTTGAAGATGTAGATTACTAAGCATGTTTACATTGACAGTTACAATCGTGCTATAATGGGTTTTGTGTAGATGAGTCTCCATCTCTCAATGTGTAATCAATATTTGATATGGACTACTATTTTATGGACTACTGCTTGTGTTGCTTTCATCGCAGTTGTTTGTGGGCATAACAGCAAGGTCAACTTAAGTCTGATAAATGTATATACATGTTGGATGAAGACTGTATGATTTTAATTGGACTAAAGTGTTTACATGACATTTAAAAGAAACAAATGTAAACATTTAAAGTGCATGCATTTTCATTCTGTGTGTCCATTCTCTTTCAGACTTTGACACTTGCAGTCACACATCTTTTTTATTGCATATATTAATCTGATATGTTGAGGCAAAGTGATTTGTTTAATATCCAAAAGTGACGTGATGCATGGCACAGAGCCTTGTGTGATGTTTCTGCTTTCCCAGATATATGATTCATTACCTGGTACTAAGTCCTGGTACATTTGACATATCGTTAAGCTTTAGGTTTTTACTCCAGATTAAATAGCTTCGGTTTCCTCTGCGAACACCCTTCCCTGTAAAATAAATAACTATATTTAATGAGATATGAAATGCATACAAATGTCTACTGTCTTCACGGTTAATTGCAACTTGTCACCCAAAGCATTTGTTGATGTATTGCTTATGCTGGTAGGTTTTTCCAACTTCAGAGTTTCACTCCTTATATCTACAATGTATTCAGTGTTTCACTTGCAGATATAACTAAAGCTGTGGTAAATTTCAGAATTCACTATTTAGATATTCAAAATGCATATGCATTAATAATAAATATTTGTAATTCTATATATGTTATTGTTTTGCAAGATGATTGCTGTTTTATCTTCATTGAAGACCCTTTAAAAAGCATATTTTATTTGATGAAACAAGGGAATTCCTGTCGAACCTTCTTATTCAGGTAACATGCATCATTCATTCAGGTTAAAAAAAAGGCAAAGGACAAAAACGGTAATTGTAACATTATGCTCACTTTTCCATCTGTTGTTCCAAAAAGTTCCTGTTGACTGTTTCCTCTGTGTGTGTCTGTGTGTGTCACTGCCTCATTAAGTACACAGTACATTCTAGTCTGTACTGTGTCTATCCTCTCCATTGGTAATTTTCTCATAAATTCTACTTTTTTTTTTTTTACAAAGATTGACTATCAACAACTCATTACCAGATGAGCTGTGCATTGGTATTCAAGAATAATACTTACATCTTCACAAGCAAGTGTTTAACAGAGCGACTGGTATCTTCAAGCTGCTCGGACTTGGTGCAGTGTGATCAAGCTGGCGTCCAATAGCTTTTGCCAAGCTGCGTAAATGAGCCACTAAGATTGCCTAGTGAAGCCAATGCATAAAAAACAGGAGACAAAACTAAAGAGGACCAACAGACTGGCCTCTTTCGACAGATAAGAGCATTTCCCCTAAAAACTGAGGAAAAAACACACCAGAATCAAAGACTCCTTGGTGTTGTATTTATTAGAGACCCCCCGCTTTACCTCTAGCGTATGGCACGCTCAATGAAGCAAAGGCAAGCTTCAGATCAGGCCAAGTCGCATATCTGTGTCCACATAGATTAGAGGAGGTCAAGTCATGCTAATGAGAATCATCGCTATCAGCTGATAGCAAAACCTAGCTAATTGCGATGCTTGTTTACAAGACAGTTCGTCCTGAATCAAAAGGTTAATTATATCTGAAACAGACTTCGTAATTTGCGATTGGACACCAAGTCTTTAGTTCTCTGTGCGTTTATCTCGCTCATTCTCCTGTCTTGGTCTTTTTTGTGTTTTGTTTCAGACTTTTTCTTCATCTCCCTCAAAGGAACATGGTGACAAAAAGGCGACATCCAGTTATGGCTGCCTGCATGTTTCTCGATAAGCTTCAGGCACTGACACCAGCCTATTACTTTCATTCTCAGGAAGTGCCGTAATTAGCAAGCACCATCAGGCAAAAGAGTTAATGCCACAGAGGACGTATTCTTCTCAAAGTTTTTTCTCACCCCGAAGGTTTCTCATAGCTCAGGCAGTCTGTTAGCTCACCCTGAAATTAGATTTGTTTAGTTGCTGTGGAACATCAACAACAGTACAGAAAAAAAAATTAACAATATGTTAGCTAATTATGCTAATGCTCAATTGTTCTTGTGTGGTGATATGTCGACTCGGAGAATGGAGGCGTTTCACTTCCACAATGTCATGAGCTGGCTGTAGGCCAGGACTCTATGCTCTCTCCGTCGTTCTTCACCTGAAGGCAAGAAGACAACTGTCTCATTCATCCTGCCAAAGTCATTACTGTGCGTGAGGAAGAAGATAAATATTGTTGTAGATGCCCAAGTTTCCACAAATGAGATTCTTCCAGCCAGATTGCTCTAGCTATCCTTGCCGGTCTAAGCTGAGACATGGATCTTGATAATTCGATGTGTTCATGCATTGTTGGTTGGTTCAATGAAAATAGACATACCATCAGTATTTACACATTTAGTGTAAGGCTGTGCCTTGGTCGTAAACATTATTCATTTTAATATATCTATATATATATATATATATATATATATATATATATATCCCCTGGTGTTTGTCCTGTTGTTTTCTCCTTTCCGGATGATTTATTTTAATTTATTTGATTATTATTATTTTATTTTATTTTTTTGCCTCGAGGGCACAGAGAAAATTATAAATTGATTACAAATTAAAACAATATTTCTATGAAAAGTTGACAGTAGTTGCCTCTAATTTTAAATGGAAAGAGCACAAGCAAAGCCTTAGTCTGTTTATTCGAATAAATATATTTTATTTGTATTGTTATTTAGTTATTTTAGTTAATAGTAGCTTCAAATTCACAAAGAATTGTGCAGCATTTTGTCTGATAAGTAATAAAAGGACACCCTTTCAACTATAATTCGTCTTAAATCTTATTTTATTAAAAAAATTGTGAGAAAATCCTATCGTGAAATCAGTATTGTGAATCGTATAGCATTGCGAATTGAGTGAATTGTTACACCCCTATAGTTCCTATAAAACAAACTTTGTAAAGTTCATAAGGAGGCTTTTGAGACTGAATTCCTCTTCTATCCTATTCAAGTCTGCGATGACAAAACAGCAGTTCAAATGCGAGCTGGAAAGCATGTTCTCTCTTCAAGTTGATGTTTCAAGTATTTGCTAATTAATATTGCAAGAACAAACTAGTCAGTGTATTGGTGTATGATCTAAAGCCCAGATTTGAGAGGAGTGGACTTTCTGTCCAGACTGGTGTCGTAGTGAAGACATCTGTTCACTGGTGTAAATTACATGTCACACTCAATGACAATTTTAAATAGAGACCGCAGGACGTATACGGCTGAAAAAAGTCACTCACAGTATACCCTGCAGCTTAAGTGTTGGAAAAGCCCAGCTGAAACATCACTGATCCAGAAGCCCCAAATCACTCGCTCATTCTTGAGCTAGATGTAGCGTCAGCGTTGTGGTGTGTTTCTAACCCGGTCACTGATGCTACAGACACAAACGGGGTGAAATGGTTGAGAGAAATCCGAACGAGGCGCAGTAAAACTTGAGCATCCGAGCTCGCTGTAGCTATGGCCGGCCTTAACGATACTCTGTAGGGCCTCCTATGGTGCGAGTCCATATTCATGTTGGCAATATATGCAAAAGAATTAAGCCCGTAAAACCTCGCGGCCACACAAAGCTCTCATTAACTTGGAGGGGCCTCTATTCACTATGACCCGTTTATTTATGCTGCGTGGATAGAGACGAAAATCCTCATAGCTTTTAGCCATTCTCTTCTGCTTTCACACAATATATATATATATATATATATATATATTTTTTTTTCAAGCCTCCCTTTGTACCCACAATCAATAGACTGGATTTATATGCTGCAAAATATGCCTTTTGTTTTGATTGCAGTTGAGTGATGCTGTGTCAATATCAAGGATTGCTTTTCTGCTCGTTTCTGGGAGCACAAGAAAGAATTTTGAGCACGACTGTGTTGTCTGTTGCATGTGTCCATAACACAACGATGACCCACTGTGTAACAATAAAGACATAAAAGCATTGCTATTTATTTTCCATTAAATCAAATTATTCATTGATCCAACAATGATGCAATATTTTCTTGCAAAAAAAAAACAAAAAACATTTAACTTTATAAAAACACACCAATTGTCGATGTCACTATATGGGAACTATTGTTCTTGTTTGTAAATGGCGTGTACGTGAAGTATTTTCCAGACTGCACCTGCTTTAAAATTTACCATGTTGACTTTAATGATCATTATGAAATGAAAAGTGAGGCCAAGCTCTTTAAATGTGGGAATCATTCGTACAGAAAGAGAAAATGAGAGCCGTACCAGCAATGACCTTTGACCTCAGCATATAAGCCGCCTGCAGTTACAGAAGATGGAGAGTTTAAAGGACAAAGGTCAAGTTTGACAGTGTCATGTGTCATTTTTATTTTTCTGTGTTCTCAAAGTAGCAATATGCAGCCTATAGTGTAAACAAGCCTCTCCACATAGCATGTAGTTGAATGTGAGTGTGTTTACATTTTTGGCATAAATGGAATAGTATGTTCAGTTGGGCTTTTGAGATGCATCAAAGCTGAAATACTTTTAACTTGATATGGAGTCTTAAAAAAGCAGCGCTCATGGCATGAGATGCTAAAAACACAGCGAAACACAACACGACAACCAGATATGTCCATCTGCTTTTTTTTTTTTAAGGGGTCATATGATGCAATTTCAAGTTTTCCTTTCTCTTTGGAGTGTTACAAGCTGTTCGTGAATAGATAAGATCCCTAAAGTTGCAAAGACTAAAGTCTCAAACCCAAAGAGATATTCTTCATACAATGTAAGACTGGTCCACGCCCTCCTAAAACGCCTCGTTTAAACCCGCCCCCCCCCCCACATGTCTACGTCACTATGTGGGAATATTTGCATAACGCCGCTAAAATGTTCACACAAAGAAAGACGGTGTAACTTTATTGTTGCTGCCACCGCCGCCATGTTGTGAAGACGCTGTGTGTGGCTTCCAAAAGAGGACACGACTAGAAATCAGTGGTTAAGTTGTGTCTACACCACTGTTCCAGAACACTTCAACCCAAATATTCAGATGTGTGCAGCGCATTTTATGGAGGACTGTTTTTTGGGAGAGTAGACTACAATGCCGGCTGTTCGTGCCGGCTGTTCTGACTCTGAACTATTTTCATATTTAAAGAATTTGCCACTGATGATTAAAACGCGAGTTTTGAGCAGTGTAGAGTAGCGCTTGTTGTTTGTCATTTTTCCAATCACAAATGCAGACATGGTTTTATGTTTACGCGGCGCGATGCAACACAACGCGTAGAAAGACAGTATAAGTCATTATAATCCGTAATTATGTCCCCACCGGATTCAACAAATGCCACGTTTATAATGGATTTTAATGTTTTTGTCTCGTCACACTGGAACACAACATCACAGTATGGTAAGGGGCGTAACATTTCCGTCACACGCTTGAGGTATTTGACCAATCACAATGCACTGGATAGCTGGCCAATCACAGCACACCTCGCTTTTCAGACCGATGAGCTTTGTAAAAATCGACACGTTTCAGAAAGGCGGGGCATAGAGGAGAAACAATAATGTACAGTATGTGGAAAATAATGTGTTTTTTAACCTTAAACCGCATAAACACATTTCTTTACACCAAATACACAAAATAATGTTATTTTTAGCAACATCATATGACCCTTTTAATAACACAACATAATACAAGAAAGCATACTGTTTGGATTTGCCCTTATAAATTCATATTAAATAATCAATTATCTTTGTAAATTAGTATGGTGTTTGCTGGCCGTAAAGAGGTTTCTCATCAGAGTATTTATTGAAATTGTTGTTGAACATATCAATGAGCAGAAAAGAACTGACCTACGACATGTTAGCAATTAGCCACTTCCTCTGGCTAACATCGTGTCTTTTTGTATTAAGATGATTTGAATATTTAACTATAACTTAATTTGTTCTGTTATAGTTACTGTTTGAAGCTTAAAGTGAATTCCAGTTTAAGGCTACTTAAAGTACTCAGACCTATTAGTGTGGAATTCCCATTCATACCTGTCATTCATTATTAATTTATTCTGCAATTAAAAGTGTTTGATAATGGACTTTAGATGTGAATTAAGATTTAGGAAATCAAAAATGAAGAGGCTTTTAGGCTTTGTCTGTTAGTTTTAAGACCATTGATTTGCTAGTGTACTCCTAAGTGTTGACTTTTCAGCAGATACACTTCATCATTTACAATCTTTCTGATGAGAATGGACCAAAATTATTGGTTTATCTCTAACTTAACATATTGTAAAAAGATAAAATAATAATGATAATAATAATAATAAATTGTATATTAGGTTTTTATTTATTTATTTATTTTATTGTATGTATTTATTTAGTACAGAAGGGGAAAAAAAAGAAGGAAAACAGCAAGTGTTGTTCTTAAGCTGAAAGAAGAAAGGGGCACAGTTTGCTCTGTCAATCACCACCACAATCATGTGGCATGCTTGAGCCAATCACAGTCTGTGTTTTACAGCGTGACTCCACCCACTTTGGACATGTCTGTCTTCTAGATCTCTCTCATGTCCAAAAACAACTGTGATCTGTGGAAACGTTACCCGTGTCTTACACATACACACACATTGACCTCTAAAGAGAGCTCCCAGCTTCAGCAGGCGGTCTGAGCGCTCCTCGTAAAACAAACAGAAATCTCGCTGAACGTTTTACCTGCTCACCTCCGCAAAAGCAGCAGAAATACAGTGGACGACCGAAAACATTTGCTATCTCCCACAGGGCAGGAAAAGGGCATAAAACAGAGAATATTATCAAATAAAAAAGTGAAATAAAATCACAAAATAAAGTTTTACGTACTGCTGATACCTGATACAGTATATGCCGCAACGCCTTTTTCTCCAGCAGATCACTCATAAACACACTGCAACACACATGGCTGCAAAACCAGTTTTATTTTTGTTTTTTGGGAGGGGAGGGGGGTAACTAAATGTGGTGATACTACTAACATATCCAAATTTTAGTAATATGACTGGACTATAGCCTTTCCAGTAGCAAGTTACTTTTTTCAACAACTAACAGTGCAGTGTGACTAAATGCTATATAGCTTGTTATTTTGTATGTCTCATTGTGTTCAAATACCATCTCCTTTCATGATCAGCAATACTCTTTTGTTCAAGAATATATTAAAACATATTTTATGTTCTAATATTTTGTTCTCTTTACAAATAAATTACCCCCTAAACATTGTGGCTAGTTTTTTTTTGCGAGTAGCCTGACTAACTTTAGTTTTATTCTAACTAGTTTAACTACTTTTAATTATGAATATCTTCATAGAAGCATCAACACACGTAGGCACACAAGGCGATCCCTGCAAACAATAGCCTGTAGTCTAGTGTCACATTTCTAAACGAACTAGGAAAAATCAAAAGAGAGAAAGCTGTCATTTAATTAGGCCAATCTTCTTCTTATTTAATCCAGAATGCCATGGTGTCCAGCTGCGTCATTCCTGACAGGCAAAGATTGTTATAGCCTCAGCAGTTTGCCGTCTTCACAAACAGGAGGAGGGCATGATAGAGAGAGAGGCAATATATTTCCAATTTGCTATTGAAAACACAGTTTACAGAAATAGATGAGTTTCAAATTAGAGGCAAATAGACAACCTATTTACAGCACGGCATGACAGCGAGCAGATTGCTCATAGTGAGATTTGTCTATCGCCATGGCTGGTTAATATTTCATAGCTGTTAACCTCGGCTGTGTGTGAAGCAACTTTAGACTGACAAAATCTGGGAATGGTCTCCCATTGTTACAATATCTACATTTACAAAATAAAGCAAATTTTTTAGTTTTTTTTCGTGTGCTGTTGATGCAGTTCCTAGCGGCCGTCATATGAGATGCACTCTGTGGTGCTGGTTTCGGGGAGAGCGCCAGCGGGATGGAGGTGGGGCACAGTCGTGTGCACATTGGAGGCATTTGATTGGCCTGCAAGGAAGTCAGTGGGAAACTCTGATTTTAATTTCCATGTTACAGCTGTGAGCTGCATGACAAAACTTCGCTACCTGCACGCATCTTGAAATAATAATAATAATAATAATATCTAGCCCACTGATATGATAAAATTACATTTTAGTTACCAGATGTCTCAAATGTTCCTCTTCAGTGAAACAGTTTAGTACTACTTGACAATAATTATATTAAATCTTTTTGGAAAGTTACTTTAGCCACTGCATTAAGGTATCACAAACTAACAAAACAATACTTTTACAGCATTTATTAATCTAGGTCAATGTTAATTTTACACAAACTAATTTATTTTTAACATTTCAAACTGTATAAATTATACAAATTGTTATATTTACTAATTATTAAAAGGTGCATTCAGTAGTTCTTTAGTAACTACAGATATCACAATGGTGTTAGACGCTTCACTGAGATCTATCGACGTGGCTCAGCATGACATCGCTGAGTTTTATGTAAATTACACTGATACTAGTGAGTTTTACAAAAGCATTTACACAATAATTAATTATTCTCGTTATTTCCCTACAGCGGCTAATGAACCGGAAGTCTCGCCCATAGGCTTACTTCCATGTTGAAGAATAAGGTGGATTAGCATCACCAATCAACGCTACGCTACAAGCGTATCTACAGAGACGGCATCCAATGAGCACGAGGATTCCCTCCAACGTTTAGTGAAACATCGTTGGTCACGTCATTTCAACACATTGAAGGGGAGGTCAGCACCATATACAATTAAAGGGTTAGTTCACCCAAAAATGAAAATTCTGTCATTAATTACTCACCCTCGTGGTGTTTCGAAACCCTTAAGACCTTCGTTCATCTTCGGAACACATTTTAATAGATTTTTGATTAAATCTGAGGGCTCTCTGATCCTCCTATAGACAGCAAGGTAACTACCACGTTCAAGGTCCAGACAAGTACCAAGATGATCGACAAATTAGTCCGTGTGACATCAGTGGTTCAACTGTAAAGTTACGAAGCTACGAGAATACTTTTTTCCGTCATCACGCCGGATCTGGGTCAGCGCCGGCGCCGCCATACGCTCACGTCATGGTACTGTCGTGAACGCGTGTCCAAAGTGACGCAGTAGAGATGAAAATGTGGAATAAAGTCGTTATTTTTGTTTTAAGTATTCCCGTAGCTTCGTAACTTTACAGTTGAACCACTGATGTCACACTGACTACTTTGTAGATCATCTTGGTACTTTTCTGGACCTTGAAAGGGATTGTTACCTTGCTGTCTATGGGAGGGTCAGAGAGCCCTCAGATTTCATCAAAAATATCTTAAATTGTGTTCTGAAGATGAACGAAGGTCTTAAGGGTTTGGAACAACACGAGGGTCAGTAATTAATGTCAGAATTTTCATTTTTGTGTGAACTAACCCTTTAAAAGACTTTCTAGCCTACAGAGTCTTCACCTCATGTGAGTGAACACCATTCAGATGAGTGTTCACAAAACTGCAATTTATTTCTTAACGTCCAAGTGCAAGCCTGTTGTAAATGAGATTCAGTTACAATGCAAGTCACCTGAGTTCAGCAGCACAACCTCTGCAGCTGTGCTTTCATTGTGGTCTCTCTGGTCTTCACCGCAGACAGACGAGCTGTCAGTCACGTCAGCACAGCTCTGATGGGCATGTGGAAACTCTCAGAGGAACTCCTCAGCATCCCGGCTCATTCCCTTCGCTGGTCTCTGTAGACATCACTAATTACTGCAATTACACAGGCAGATAACGCTCTGAGGTGTGCTGATGTCATTTATGGTGTTCATAAGGGACTGACTTTGAATTCGGACCTTTGCTGTTGCTAATCGGCTGTCAGGAACAACTACACAATTACAGCGTTCTAAAAATAGACGGCCATTTTCTAGGCAATCGTCACTATTGCTACAGCTCAAATTATGATTATAGATTTAAACAATCCTTTAAGAACAATAACAACAATTATTATTATTATTATTTATTTATTTTTATTAGTAGTAGTATTGATTGGATAGATAGATAGCTAGACAGACAGACAGACAGACATATAGATAGATAGATAGATAGATAGATAGATAGATAGATAGATAGATAGA
>NW_015505787.1:505020-508795 GCF_001515645.1 Sinocyclocheilus grahami
AGATAGATAGATAGATAGATAGATAGATAGATAGATAGATAGATAGATAGATAGATAGATAGATAGATAGATACTGGTTCTTTTGACTTGAACCAGTAAGAAACCACCCAACTAACTACCCACGAGTAATCACACAGCTTTTTAAAAGAAAAAGTACAAATGTTTTTATATATCAGTATGAATAAATGCCCATCTTTGATATGAAACGTAGCCTAATGCTTGCAAAGACGACGCAAATAATAGATTGATGGGGTGGTTGGTGGGGCTGGGGTGAAGAATTAATTCATTAGCACAATACTACAACATAAATTAGCGCTGAGATTTTATTACGTCTCGCACAGAGAGCACAATATCACATGCACTTTGGAGCGGCTGTTTGTTAAAATGTTCTATTTTATTACAGCCCCTCTAATTTACTGGCGACAAGCCTGTGAGCCACCCAGCTAGTGTGTGTGTGTGTGTGTGTGTGTGTGTGTGTGTGTGTGTGTGAGTATGTGCGCTTGGGTGTTCGGGTGCTCATGCCCAAACTGTGCCGGGTGTTGCTGGAACTTTTCCATGCATCATAATCGTTTGCTAATTCACTATGCTAATTAAGTAATTAATTCTAGAACAGGAGATCAGATGCAGCACAAAACGAAATAAATAAAGAATTAAAGTGCTGCGTGTTACCGCTGGGCTAACGTTTCACTCAAGCATTAGAAATGCAAACTCTCTGGGATGGAACACTTGCTTTGCCCAAGGCCAGCACTGTGATGAGGGCACACACACACACACACACACACTTACAATGGAGTTAATATGTGTTTGAGGAAGTATTCTCTTCACTTGCTCATTAGTGGTGTTGCAAAGGCAAGCATCACTATTGCTATTGCTCATATTGAATATTAGGGTGTTTGCAACCGTAAATATTAAATATTGGCATGTATTTTGTTCCCTAACGATTATGCTACAGATGTGAATATCTCAAATTGTAATTTTACAAACTGCTGGAACTTGCAGTGTTCATCTGGAGCACATGGACCAAAAATCCCACGGACTTGCATTGTAGAAGGGACCCTAGCCATATTTGGGAAACAGAACATCAGACAGAGACTCCGGGGTGGGCCTTTTGGCTTGGATCAGTATGCAACCACCCTAACAACCATACACATGTTAAACAAACCACCTCAGCAACCACATAGCAATGCCACTTAACACCACCTAAAACATCCTTGTTATTTATAAAATTCAGAAACCCTGTTACTGTAGTTTTCGCAACACTGTGGCTGGCCTATACAACATATTAATGCCTCATCAGTGACTTTGTAAAATGTTTTATGAATGCTTATGAAGTTGTTTCACATTGACTGCAGTAAGAACCTCTAATCCAGTGGTTCTCGAACCTCTCCACGAAGTACCCCCAGCACTGCACATTTTGTATGTCTCCCTATATCTGACACACTCACTTCAGGTCTTGCAGTCTCAACTAATGAGCTGATGAGTTGAATCAGGTGTGATAGATGAGGGAGACATACAAAATCTGCAGGGCTGGGGGTACTCCAGGACAGGTTTGAGAACCACTGCTCTAATCCATCACACCATTAGTACAACCACTAGATAGAAGCAGTCAGCACTCTAGATCAGAGGTGTCTAACCTGCTAATGAAGGGCAACCATGCAGATTTTACTTCCGAACCCGTTTTAATAAGAAAGAAAGAAAGAAAGAAAGAAAGAAAGAAAGAAAGAAAGAAAGAAATTAGTTTTATTCAGCAAGGAAACAATGAAATCATGAAATCAGACTGTAAAAACATTTATAATGTTTGTACGTATATGTATGTATATATATATATATATATATATATATATATATATATATATATATATATATGCCACAAAATTAGTTTTATTCAGCAAGGAAACAATGAAATCATTATAAGTGACTGTAAAAACATTTATAATGTTTGTACGTATATGTATGTATATATATATATATATATATATATATATATATATATATATATATATATATATATATATATACTATATATATAACTATATATATATACACCTGACTTTCTATAAATAAATAAATATATATATATATAATTTTTTTTTTTTATTTATTATTAATAAAACAATCTAATTAAGGTTAAAATATTTGTATATATTTTATATTTTAAATGTACTAAATTATAACTGCAGTGTGTTTAAGGTTTACACACACTACATTTAAAATTATTATCAAGTACTTCACATGTGCTTTAGTATGTTAATCAACACATCAAAAAAGTATACTTTGAAGCACAACAAAATATTATTAAAACATGATTTAAAATGTATAGTAAAACTTTTAATTTGACATTTATTACAAAGTGTACTTAAGTATAATAAAGAGTCATTAAAGTACATTATACTCTCTTTTAAGCAGGGGTGTTGGGGGCTAAAATTGTACTTGTAAGGATATGTATACACAGAGGAAAGTCTTACTAGTGCAGCAGGGAGCCAAATTAGACAACTTCAAACTGTTGTGGTCATGCCGTGGCAGTCTTGTCACAATGTTGCCAAGTCCGCCAGTAGCCCCTCACTGCAGAACACAAGATCCAGGGGGCGTGGTTGGATCCACATCTAGGGGGTGGAGATGGTTAGGTTTAGGGGTGGAGACGGGTAGGTTTAGGTACACTCTTAAAATTAAAGGTGCTTCACGATGCCATAGAAGAACCTTTTTGTCTAAATGGTTCCATAAAGAACCTTTAACATCTGAAGAACCTTTCTGTTTCACAAAAGGTTCTTTGTGGTGAAAGAAGGTTTTTCAGCAAATAAGCAGAACAACTTTTTTCAACATTCATATAAGAAATGTTTCTTGAGCAGCAAATCTGAATGATTTCTGAATTATCATGTAACACTGAACACTGGGGTAATGATGCTTACAATTTAGCTTTGTATCATAGGAATAAATTACATTTTAAATTATTTTCAAATAGAAAACAGTTGTTTTCAATTGTAATATTTTTTTTCACAATATTACCGTTTTTTTTTTTTTTTACTGGATTTTTGATCAAATGCAGCCTAGGTGAGCATAAGACACTTCTTAAAAAAAAAAAAAAACATCAGATATCTTACACTAAACCTCTGGTATGTATGCAATCAATCAATCAATCAATCAATCAAAAAAAAAAAAAACATCTCTAAGGAAACATGTTTTGTACATGGTCACCAATGGAGAAAGTTGATTTCTTAGCCTGTGTAGACCAGCAGGGGCTAATGAAGCCATGCTAAACCTTGTTCCCATGTGAATTTTTAAGACTGGCAAAGATCTTCAGGCTACATCCTGCACTATTTAAGGGCAGTGAAAGGCCTTCTGCAATGGTACAGTAAGTCTTCACAGAGTGTTTGTTTTCTTTGTGTTTGTTTATCTTGACATTGCTAGGAGGGAGTTTGTAGAAATTACGTCAGTGGAGACCAAGAGTCGAGTGTACAACTCATACACAAACATCCTCTCTGATCTGATCACAGGGGTATGAGATTGAATAATCACTGCAAGCATTGGTATGTCAACTAGGATTTTCTGCACATTGATGGCAGATTTGTGGATATCCTTGCCATACAGTGGCTCCAAAACTATTTGGATACTTAAGACACACATACAAAAATGAAAAAAAAAAAAAAAGTATTTAAATATGACTTCCCTTGTAAAAAAATTACACTTCAGCTTATTTTTAAAACCAGTAATCTTACAGAAGTAATATACTTTAATAGAATATATACTTGTCTATATATATATACAGTGTATATATATA
>NW_015505787.1:509687-563870 GCF_001515645.1 Sinocyclocheilus grahami
ATCTATCTATCTATCTATCTATCTATCTATCTATCTATCTATCTATCTATCTATCTATCTATCTATCTATCTATCTATCTATCTATCTATCTATCTATCTATATATATATACACCTGACTTTCTATAAATAAATAAATATATATATATATAATTTTTTTTTTTTATTTATTATTAATAAAACAATCTAATTAAGGTTAAAATATTTGTATATATTTTATATTTTAAATGTACTAAATTATAACTGCAGTGTGTTTAAGGTTTACACACACTACATTTAAAATTATTATCAAGTACTTCACATGTGCTTTAGTATGTTAATCAACACATCAAAAAAGTATACTTTGAAGCACAACAAAATATTATTAAAACATGATTTAAAATGTATAGTAAAACTTTTAATTTGACATTTATTACAAAGTGTACTTAAGTATAATAAAGAGTCATTAAAGTACATTATACTCTCTTTTAAGCAGGGGTGTTGGGGGCTAAAATTGTACTTGTAAGGATATGTATACACAGAGGAAAGTCTTACTAGTGCAGCAGGGAGCCAAATTAGACAACTTCAAACTGTTGTGGTCATGCCGTGGCAGTCTTGTCACAATGTTGCCAAGTCCGCCAGTAGCCCCTCACTGCAGAACACAAGATCCAGGGGGCGTGGTTGGATCCACATCTAGGGGGTGGAGATGGTTAGGTTTAGGGGTGGAGACGGGTAGGTTTAGGTACACTCTTAAAATTAAAGGTGCTTCACGATGCCATAGAAGAACCTTTTTGTCTAAATGGTTCCATAAAGAACCTTTAACATCTGAAGAACCTTTCTGTTTCACAAAAGGTTCTTTGTGGTGAAAGAAGGTTTTTCAGATTACAAAAAGGTAAGAAAGAGATGGTTCTTTAAAGAACCTTTGACTGAATGGTTCTTTGTGGAACCAAATATGGTTCTTCTATGGCATCGCTTGAAGAACCTTTTGAAGCACCTTTATTTTTAAGAGTGTATATGTAAGGTTGGAGGAGTTGGATCTGGATCCAACCACGCCCCCTGGATCTTGTGTTCTGCAGTGAGGACCATCTCAAGTCCACGGTTTTCTTGTGGAATTGGGCTACTTTATCACTGTTGCCGTGGGTTGTTTTTCATGTCCGCGGGTTGAAGCGACCCCAATAACATGTATTTTAGCCCCCGGAACGCGATTTTTACTGGGGGACCCCCTGGAAACGCGGATAGTTTGGGCTAGTTTTGAGTAGCAATTGGGCGGGTTTTGTTGTAAAAAACTTGGCAACCCTTTCCGTCAAGCAGGTAACTTTATTATTGCTAACATATCGACTCATCAAAAAATACACTGGCAGAATATGTATTAAATGCACAATATGTAAGATTTTTTATATTAGAATATCCAAACACCACTAGAACAGTTTTTATATTTTGCTGACTTGTGTGCTTACATTATTCCAAATGTTTTGAAGAATGTTTAAATCCAGAGAAATAAGCAATTTTAATTAGTGACACGGACTGTGTCCATTGTGTCGCCTGCCAATGACTTCATACACCCTCGATATCCGGTTTTGTTTTGTAGAACATGGAAACACCAAAGACGATTTAATACACTATGCATTTCATTAGGCAGGTGACGACTGCACAGAGTAGCATTATAACAGAACTTTCAAATGTACTGTATCTAGTATGATAAAACAGTGCTGCTTTACCCCACATACACACGTCCGGTAGGAGCGGAAGCGGTCGACTGTGGCATAATAAAAGCTCTGCTGCTTTCGAGCCATGTGTCGCGCTCGTTAAGCGGCCTTGTTTCGCTTCGATGGCTTTCTGCCTCACCCTGCTTCATACTGCGATGTTAATAAATCTTTAATACATTAGCTCGTCCATGAACATGATTTCTGCCCAAGTCCCGTCGGATTGCATCGGCTGTGGGGATGAAGACGACAACTACCATAATTCCACACTCAGTCACGGCGTCATCTAACTATGCCTTTGTTTCTTTGGGGTTTTTTTTGAATACGCTCCCTCTACACTCTTAAAAATAAAGGTGCTTCAAAAGGTTCTTCAAGCGATGCCATAGAAGAACCATTTTTGGTTCCACAAAGAACAATTCAGTCAAAGGTTCTTTAAAGAACCATCTCTTTCTTACCTTTTTGTAATCTGAAGAACCTTCTTTCGCCACAAAGAACCTTTTGTGAAACAGAAAGGTTCTTCAGATGTTAAAGGTTCTTTATGGAACCATTTAGACAAAAAAGGTTCTTCTATGGCATCGTGAAGCACCTTTATTTTTAAGAGTGTAGTGGCAAAAAAATACATATTGTGTCTTTAAAGAGAAAATAATCACTTCATCTGATGTTTAAGTGAATAAAATAGCCTCGACAGCCTTACTTACTGGAGTTCCACAACTAGTGGCTTTGTTCTCTCTCACCGGACTTGTGTGTGTGTGTGTGTAGGTGATGTAAAAGAGGAAAGCAGGCATTTGGACCAAAGCACTGTGAGGCAAGGGAGGGGAGACTCAAAATGTGTCTATACTTAAAACGCATTTTTGCCCCGTTTGTGTTATTTTACTACTTACACAGTTATTTAAAGTATATAACATTGTTATTTACAATGCTCAGCATGGTTTTTTATCATATTTTTAGGGGGGGTCCTGTCCCCCCCAGGATTTCCGCCTATGCTTTTAAGACACTAAAGCAGCGTTTTATTTCATTCATATTATATGTAAGTACAGTTTTTCGAAAATATATTTTTTAAGATTTCAAGTGCACTATAAGTACACAGTCAATGCAAGTAATCACACTTCTTTTTAACAAGGTTAGGATTCTAGTTTAATTCATTACCTACAAACAAGCAGTCATCTGGAACCAGCAATGATTCTTCTCAGCAAAGAGAGACATTTAAAACTGTTTGCATTTTGACAGTAAAACATTTTTTTCCCATGAAATCTGTTGTTTCACACTTTTCAGCAACAAATTGTATAAGTTCCAGTTTATTCCTGTATGCCTGTCCCAGAAGCAGCACTATAAAAGGTTATTTATCAAATTTATCTCGTTTCCAGCAGTGTTCTTGTTTGAGCTGTGTAACTGATACAGCAGCTCTTACTGGCTCAGAGATATACTCTGTGGATGTGTTTGTGTGAGTGGTAATGCACTCTCATTTAAATCTTATCTTGCTGCCAGACACAAATTTCTCTCATTGGTGTTTTTTACGCAGTCCCATACGGCTTGGTTATTGAATGATTACCGTTGTATATTCCAATGTATACTATACGTCTGTAAATAAATCCCAGTATTCACATTTCCCACCAGAAAATTGTTCTGCTGAAATAAAACCCTGTGTGATAAATGTACACATATCCTCAGACTTAGCAGGCTGATGTTTCTCTCTCCTTTTTATTTTAGTTTTTTCCTCAGAGAGTTTGAATTGTATGCAGATTTCTTCTTAACCTTTCTTGGTCAATTTCAGAGAAAGTGTCATTTGTGTGCTATATGTGTCCCCATGACTTACTATTGAAGGGATAGTTCACCCAAAAATGAACATTTTGTCAATACCCTCATGTCGTTCCAAACCCGTAAGTCCTCCATTCATCTTCGGAACACAAAATAAGATATTCTGGATGAAATCCGAGAGCTTTCTGACCCTGCATAGACAGCAACACAACTGACACATGTTATGGCCCAGTAAGGGCATTGTTAATATAATCCATACATGACATCAGTGGTTCAACCTTAATGTAATGAAGCTACGAGAAAACTGTTTGTTAGGGTGACCATACATCTCTTTTCCCCGGATACGTCCTGGCCAGGATTTCCATATTGTCTAAAATATCAGGTTTATTTTCCCGTTTTCATAATTGCTGAAGGTAATGATCGAAAAGTAGTTTGAATAATAACATGTAGGCATTGTATATAATCATCCAATTGTGGCGCGTGAGAAGGTGGGATCTACAGAGAACGGTCAAAGCTATGCAAATATGTGTACATATTAGGTGTGTTCGACATGAAGCGGCGCTGTACAGATCAATCGATGCCTGACATGAGCGATTCGAAAGCATAATGAGCCGTCTGCTCTCTATAGCTCTCACGGTACTTCGATATCATAACACCGATCGGTTTGCACAGCTCAAACAAAGCCAAACACTGGATATTTTAGAAAATATAGAAATCCTGGCCAGGACGTGTCCGGGAAAAAAGAAAACGTATGGTCACCCTACTTTTTGTGCACAAAGAAAACAAAAATAACGGCTTTATTCAATTTCTTCTATCCTGTGTCAGTCTTTGGTGCGTGTTCACAAGAGTAGCACGACACATGTGTGGTGCTGCTGACGCAGGAGCCGGCAATCTGACGTAGAACCTGGATGCACTGCGCTTTGTTTACAAGCAGAAGACACATGCTGTACATTAAACAGTCTTCGTAAACATGTCTGAAGATTTCGACAGAGAGGATGACTTGCAATTTTTTTTCCCAGCCTTACTTATTTAAACCAGAATATACAGACGATGAACTAAGATACTGTAGATGGATATTCTACGTCAGATCGCCAGCTCCTGCGTCAGCAGCAGCACACGCATGTGCCGTGGTACTCTCATGAATGTGCGCCAAAGACTGACACGGAAGAGCAGAAATTGTTGAATAAAGCCATTATTTTTGTTTTCGTTATGCACAAAAAGTATTCTTGTAGCTTCATAACATTATGGTTAAACTGCAGATGTCACATGGACTATTTTAACAATGTATTTACTACCTTTCTGGGCTATAAAACATTTCAGTTCAGTATTGCGGTCTATGCAGGGTCAGAAAACTCTCGGATCTCATCAAATAAAATCTTAATTTGTGTTCCGAAGATGAACGGATGTCTTACAGGTTTTGGAACGACTAAACTTGCTCCTCTGTAAAGCACTTTGATATAAATCATCCGCCCCTTACATTTGTCTATAGTTTTCACAAAAAAGAGGTTCTTGGTTGCTCATTTCACTTTTACAATTTCTTGAAAACTATAAATCATATATAAATAATTTATCTTATATTTTAAATGTTCACCATGAAATGTCTGTGAAACAGTCTTAAAATTAACGGTTCTGGCTCACATCATGGTTGGATTGCCAGGAAGCGCCTGAGAACAAGAAGAACATCCCCGTACACAAGCACTATTTACAAAATGTATAGTGAAGTAAACAACTGATCAATCTTCTAGCCATAACATCCATCTTTGGGAATAATCTGGCTGCTCTGTGGGAAATGTCGCACAGTGTGACCCAAATGAAATGTCATGGAATTCCTTTCTTTAAGTTATATTCCCAGAAATATATATCATGAAATTCAAAAGTTGTCTCATGTGGTATTTAAATTATAAAGAGACTACTAATGACTAATTAAATAGCATTTGATAACAATGTGAGAGCATAGGCTTTATATACTGTATATATATAAATATATAGAATGTTGTTACATTTTTATTGTGTGTTATTGTTGTATTAAATAATACACAATACGAAATGAATGACAAAAGGACAACCTTAAGGTCTGTTCACACCAAGAACGATAACTATAATGATAAAAATCAGCCAATCAGAATCCATCCTGCTTTAAAGAACGTACTTGGTTACTCACGTAACCTCGGTTCCCTGAGATACGGAACGAGTACAGCGTCTGTTTAAGAAGCTTTGGGGGAAAACTCATTTTTCTCAGACGACTGAAACCTTTTAATAACGCAGTGTAACTGCACGGCCATCGGTTTGTGCAGTGTATTTAAAATGAACCAATGGCTCTGCAGCGGAGCTATCCAGAATGGGTGGGGTCATCTGGCTATATACTGTAAGTGGCACATCACCATAGGATCCTCAGGTTACTTCGACTGAAGCGACGAGTCGTGCAGCTACATAGCGCGGCAAAGTACGCAGTACTTGTTCCGTATCTCAGGGAACCGAGTTTACTTTAGTAACCGAGTACGTTCCCTATCGATACTTCACTCATACTGCGTCTGTTTAAGATGCTTTGGGGAACCAGTACAATCCCGCCGTGCTATGCTAGAGGAACGACTCTAAAACTTGAACTTGCCTTAAGCACCCAATGGGGCCCATTTTGCAGGGAACCCCCGCAAAAGGCAGTAGGGCTAAACTCAGAGAGATCGGCCCAGCCTTGTATCATCATCCCGAAATAATTCAGTACAGCCTCGGAACTCACTGAGGGCCAAGAGCATACATGAAGGAGACAAACACCAAGCACTGGTTGTCATACGACATGCCCTGCTATGCAGAAAGGACCCGCACCTGTAAGGCTGGGATGTCCAGACTATAGAATCTGGCAAATGTGGATGGCGAGGCCCAGCTGGCCGCCACACAAATTTCTGCAATGAACACACCGCTAGACCAGTATATGAATATATATTGAAGAAGACGAGTCGCAAGCAAAGTAGAGCGAGACATGTACTCTCGTAGTGAGAGCGATCTGTCTCAGCGAGTGCAGCCTCAGCGTGGGCGTGGCCCAGGTGAGAGGTGCATTCAAATACGAAGATGTCAGCGATATTGAATCATCGGTGACAGCGTTCTGCTCCGAC
Organism: Sinocyclocheilus grahami; assembly: GCF_001515645.1. Classification (NCBI taxonomy): domain Eukaryota; kingdom Metazoa; phylum Chordata; class Actinopteri; order Cypriniformes; family Cyprinidae; genus Sinocyclocheilus; species Sinocyclocheilus grahami. The sequence continues at coordinate 516,231 of NW_015505787.1, forward strand.
CCTCACGTGTAAATACACTGGCGGATCAAAGAGCTGCGTGGAGAGTGATGCATGTGGGGGGTTGCCGGCGTTAAATCACTCATGCCTGATAGCTCATCCCCGCGAGTTTGCCATTTCTTCTTCCGAGTAACTGGGAGGAGAGAAACACAAGAGCGGGGGAGGCGGGACTCAGCGACGCACACACAAATGCGAAGCTGCGAACGTCCTGCTTTGATCTGCCTAGGAGGATTAAACTACTCGGTGTAATGAGGGGCACTGATCCTCATGTGTAACACACACTGGCAGATAAAGCATGCGTGATGTGTGCCAGCATGAATTGCTCAGCCTGATCGCTCAACCCGCGAGCTCGCTGTTGCTTCCGTCGAGGTAACTGGGAGGAGAGAAACATGAGAGCGGGGAGGGGGGCCGCCTTCCGCGAACAAACAGGGGCAGACTGTTTTCGTGGTAAAAGCAGCCCATCTCTGTGAGCGTAGCCATAGCGACACACCAATTTGAAGCTGTCAGTGACAGTGTTCCGCTTCGATCAACCTAGGAAAATAGAGCCGCTCGATGTAAAGAGGGGTGCTGATCTTCATGTGTAAGACACGGATCAAAGCGCAGCACGGAGAGCGAGCACGTGGGTATAGTTCTGGCATGTGACCGCTCAGACTGGTTGCTTAGTTCCCTGACTCCGCTGTTTCTCTCTCCGAGGCTTGCTGAGAGAGGAGAAACGGAAGAGCGGGGCTGTCTTCAATGAAGGTGGTCCGCGAGTGGAGAAGAGCGAGACTCATGCTCTGAGTGAGCATTCTATCTCAGTGAACGCGCAGCTCACTGTCCTTTTGCAGCGGATCAAAGTGCAGCGGGAGGCTCGCTGAGAGAGGAGAAATGGGAGATCGGGGTTGCCTTCAATGAAGGTGGTCAGCGAGTGGAAAAGAGCGAGACTCATGCAGACAGGCGACGCACTCACTGCCCTTCTGCATCGTGCAAGATTCCGTGCACAAGCAACACTCGCAGCGCGACATTTGCAACAATTTTGCTCTTTTAGAACTTACCTATAAATAAGCTCTTTTAGGCTCGCCGGATGTTGACAGGGGATCAGCTGGGACCGCTGCTGCTGCGACGCTGAAGGCGGTGGAGAAGCGGCGAATCAGTCGAGCAGAGTGTCGCTGGTTCAGCTTGATCTGCGGCGAAGGCGATTCTATGGCTTTGAGTCTCGTAGATCAGCGATGAACTAGTCGTCGCTGAAGGAGAAGAAATCCGAGGATCCTATAGCGATGTGCAGTGAAGTATCGATCGACGCTGAAGGCGGTGGAGAAGCGGCGAATCAGTCGAGCAGAGTGTCGCTGGTTCAGCTTGATCTGCGGCGAAGGCGATTCTATGGCTTTGAGTCTCGTAGATCAGCGATGAACTAGTCGTCGCTGAAGGAGAAGAAATCTGAGGATCCTATGGCGATGTGCTGCTTATATAGTCAGATGACCCCGCCCATTCTGGCGGGCTTTACCGCCATAGGCTCGTGCAGCTCCCCTGCCGAGCCGTTGGTTCGTTTTTAATACACTGCATGAACCAATGGCTGTGCAGTTACATTGCATTATTAATTAAAAGGCTTCAGTCATCAGAGAAAAAGGAGTTTTTGCCCAAAGCAACTTAAACAGACGCAGTATGAGTGAAGTATCGATAGGGAACTTGAGAATTTAAAGCAGCAAATGAGAAAACTGCAGAACATGCTTATAATAAACAGAACAATATTGTTCATCGCCATGTCCATTGGTCATTATAGTTATCTGTATCATTCTTGGTGTGAACAGGCCTTTACTCTTGGACAGGTTTTGGTCTGGTACATGTCCCAGTGTTCCACATACATCACTAAAACACTTGTCTAAATCAGTCTGATTTCAAGTTCATCCAGGATATTTTTGTAAAAAAACAAATCAAAACGAAAATCTATGATAAATGGAATGTCTACAGCCAAAACAAAGTCAGGGTCTTTCAGACAGGAATCAAGAGGAAAACACACATTCATCAGTCTGAATGAAGGATGGAGGTTTCATTCATATCAAGAGCCTCTGATTGAGGCATGTTAAGTCAATCAGGGTCTGTGCCGTGAGTCAAAGCCAAATGAATCACAACTGTAATTTCCATCAGCACTGCAATTTTTCTGTTTTGATGAAAACTGAGAGGAAATGGAACCAAAAATATTCTCTGAGGAGATTCATTTTTGACGTTCTTTGAAGTGTGGTGTACCACTGCTACACTCATTGTGAACTGTTTTTTGGAAGAGAAGATCAGGACAAAACATGCATGGGTCCAGCCTTCAGGTGCATGACAAATGAATATGTTGTTTAAATATTGTTAGGGCTTGCTGATGAAGAGAAGAAAGAGCTGGCATTGGTAAAGCGCTCAGTACGTAAAAGTGTGAAATAATTTGATTTCCACATGGCTTGTTTATTCACAGATAGCCATGTGTGCCGGCCCCGCAGCCTTCCCAGCAGGCACAGTGCCTCTGATTCAATATAAAGACTGCACTGTTATCTGCCTGCTTGTTAACCACAATATTTCCAATGCTTACATCTTTTTTTCTTAAAAAACATTTTGTGTATAGATTGGTACAAATGTGGGACAGTTTCTGCCTGAGAAAAAAAAAACTTGACCATCTAGCACTTGCACTCTCTATTCTATTTCTATTCTATTCTTTTTATTAAAAAAACATTGACCCTCTAATACTAACATTATCTATTATTTTTCAGTGTTTGAAAATGCACATGCACAGACAATCATAAATGCTTGATTAGTGATAAAGATGGTAAGTGATTCGTAAAGGTTGTATTGCTGGTCAAGTGCTTTATGGGGGATTTGAATCTTGGTACTAAGCTCAAACTCATGTTAGACAATAAGATTATATGATTTTCACATATATGTGAAAGCTAAAATTACACCATTAACATTTAGAGGAAACAAAAGACCAGAGATGGCGCCTTCAAACCATTTCTGAAAACGAAGAAGCTTATGTCCCTTTAGTTGAGCCTATTCACAAAATGGAATTAAATAAACTACTTGTCATCTTTGGGAATAATCTGGCTGTTCGGTGGGGGAATGATTATGAATGAAACCAGTTTCTCCGGGAAATGTGGCATCGTGTGACCCAAATGAAACATCACGTAATATCTTTAATTATATTAGTGTTAGTTCACCCAAAAATGAAAATTAGCCCATAAATTACTCACCCTCAAGTCATCCTAGGTGTATATGACTTTCTTCTTTCAGACAAATCCGAATTATATAAAAAATTGTCTTTGATCTTTCAAGCTGTTTAATGCCACTCAGCGAGTATGTAATGCATCAGTCCAAAAGAAGTTAAATAAAAAGCGCTCCCATCCATTAAAAACAAGTGTCTCACACGGCTTACATTTTTTGTAAGAAAAATATCCATATTCAAAACGTAATAATCACTTTAATGTAGCTTGTGCCAACAGTTGTAGACGGAAGCGGTAACACTTTACTTGAAGGGGTGTGCATAAGACTGACATGGCACCTTCATAATCATGACATGACACATGTCATGATTATGATGGAGGTTTTATGCATGTTTATGACAACTGTCATTAAGTGTCATTCGCTCAGTTATGTCATTTTTAATGCAAAGATGACATTGTTTGAGATGTCTTTGTTATGGACTATGGTTAGGGGTAGGGGTAGGGGTAGGGTTAGGGTTAGGTCAAATAATGTGATATTTGCATTAAAAATGACATAACTGAGCGAATGACACTTAATGACAGTTGTCATAAACATGCATAAAAAACCTTCATATTCATGACATGTGTCATGTCATGATTATGTAGGTGTCATGATTATGAAGGTGTCATGTCAGTCTTATGCACACCCCTTTAAGTAAAGTGTAACCACGGAAGCAGTTCCGGGCTGATGGGTTCAGCGTTGCGCATGTGCAAACCAACATTTGTTAAAGGGGTCATATGATGCTGCTAAAAAGAACATTATTTTGTGAATTTGGTGTAATGAAATGTGTTTATGCGGTTTAAGGTTAAAAAAACACATTATTTTCCACATACTGTACATTATTGTTTCTCCTCTATGCCCTGCCCGTGGGGAAGTCGTGGCCTAATGGTTAGAGAGTCGGACTCGTAACCCAAAGGTTGCGGGTTCGAATCTCGTACCGGCAGGGATTGTAGGTGGGGGGAGTGAATGTACAGCACTCTCTCCCACCTACAATAGCAAGAACCCCCAACTGCTCACTGTGTGTGTTCACTGCTGTGTGTGTGCACTTTGGATGGGTTACATGCAGAGCACTAATAATGGCCACATGTCAGCATTGTGATTGGCCGAATACCTCAAGCGTTTGACGGAAATGTTACGCCCCTTAGCATATTGTGATGATGCCCTGTCAGGCCGGATGATTCAAAAACATGAAAACCCATTATAAATGAGGCATTTGTTGCATCCAGTGGGGACATAATTATGGATTATAATGACTTTTATCATTGACTTTTAAAATATATATTATAATGATAATACTGTCTTTTTATGCGTCGTGTTGCATCGCGCCGTGTAAACATAAAACCATGTCTGCATTTGTGATCGGAGAAATGACAAACAACAAGCCCTACTCTACACTGCGCTTTAAATATATAAAATATAAAAATACTTTAAATATAAAAGACATACTTACAGTCTTTGAGTCAGATCAGCCGGCATTGTAGTCTACTCTCCCAGGATCAGGAAACAGTCCTCCATAAAAGGTGCTGCACACATCTGAATATTTGGGTTGAAGTGTTCTGGAACAGTGTTGTAAATACAACTTAACCACTGATTTCTAGTCGTGTCCATTTTTGGAAGACCAAACAAAGTAGCTTTGCTTTCACAACGAAACACAGCGTCACACACCTAGACAGTGAGCAGCTTAGAGTGTAAACAGCCTAGAGTGAGCAGAGGCCGGGGGATAAAGTGAGGAACGGCCGAAGGGCTAGAGTGAGCAGAGGCGGCGGGTTCAACGAAGGAGCATGTGACAACCAAATGTGACAACCCCAGGCTGGACTCCGCTTCGTCCATGGTGAAAGCCGATCCGGCGATCCACAGCGCAAAGTTGTAGTATTTCTTAAACAACCAGCGCAGATCAGCTCCAGGCATCGCCCTCTTTTGGAAGGCCAAACAAAGTAGTTTCGCTATTATGTAGGTGTCATGATTATGAAGGTGTCATGTCAGTCTTATGCACACCCCTTTAAGTAAAGTGTAACCACGGAAGCAGTTCCGGGCTGATGGGTTCAGCGTTGCGCATGTGCAAACCAACATTTGTTAAAGGGGTCATATGATGCTGCTAAAAAGAACATTATTTTGTGAATTTGGTGTAATGAAATGTGTTTATGCGGTTTAAGGTTAAAAAAACACATTATTTTCCACATACTGTACATTATTGTTTCTCTTCTATGCCCTGCGCGTGGGGAAGTCGTGGCCTAATGGTTAGAGAGTCGGACTCGTAACCCAAAGGTTGCGGGTTCGAATCTCGTACCGGCAGGGATTGTAGGGGGGGGGGGTGAATGTACAGCACTCTCTCCCTCCTACAATAGCAAGAACCCCCAACTGCTCACTGTGTGTGTTCACTGCTGTGTGTGTGCACTTTGGATGGGTTACATGCAGAGCACTAATAATGGCCACATGTCAGCATTGTGATTGGCCGAATACCTCAAGCGTTTGACGGAAATGTTACGCCCCTTAGCATATTGTGATGATGCCCTGTCAGGCCGGATGATTCAAAAACATGAAAACCCATTATAAATGAGGCATTTGTTGCATCCAGTGGGGACATAATTATGGATTATAATGACTTTTATCATTGACTTTTAAAATATATATTATAATGATAATACTGTCTTTTTATGCGTCGTGTTGCATCGCGCCGTGTAAACATAAAACCATGTCTGCATTTGTGATCGGAGAAATGACAAACAACAAGCCCTACTCTACACTGCGCTTTAAATATATAAAATATAAAAATACTTTAAATATAAAAGACATACTTACAGTCTTTGAGTCAGATCAGCCGGCATTGTAGTCTACTCTCCCAGGATCAGGAAACAGTCCTCCATAAAAGGTGCTGCACACATCTGAATATTTGGGTTGAAGTGTTCTGGAACAGTGTTGTAAATACAACTTAACCACTGATTTCTAGTCGTGTCCATTTTTGGAAGACCAAACAAAGTAGCTTTGCTTTCACAACGAAACACAGCGTCACACACCTAGACAGTGAGCAGCTTAGAGTGTAAACAGCCTAGAGTGAGCAGAGGCCGGGGGATAAAGTGAGGAACGGCCGAAGGGCTAGAGTGAGCAGAGGCGGCGGGTTCAACGAAGGAGCATGTGACAACCAAATGTGACAACCCCAGGCTGGACTCCGCTTCGTCCATGGTGAAAGCCGATCCGGCGATCCACAGCGCAAAGTTGTAGTATTTCTTAAACAACCAGCGCAGATCAGCTCCAGGCATCGCCCTCTTTTGGAAGGCCAAACAAAGTAGTTTCGCTATCACAACGAATCACACAGCGTCTTCACGACATGGCAGCGGCAACAACAATACTACAGCGAGAATAAAAGTTACGCCTTCTTTCTTTGCGTGAACATTTGGGTGGCGTTATGCAAATCTTTCGACATAGTGATGTAGATATGTGGGGGCGTGTTAGAACGAGCCGTTTTAGGTAGGTGTGGCAGACTCTTAACTTTTATAAAGAATATCTCTTTGGATTTGAGACTTTAGTCTTTGCAACGTTACAGATCTTCTTTATGCACCAAGAGCTTGTAACACTTCAAAGAGAAAGGAAAAATTGTAATCACATCATATGACCCCTTTAAACAGGAGCAAAGGAAGCAAAGTTTCCTTACTTTAGCAAAGTAAAACCAGTCTCTTCTTGGCTTATATCAAAATCCTCCGACATTCTTCTTTACAAATCCTCATTTTGTACTTCTAATAAGTGACTGTTGTTTTGTTTTGATCGCTCTCCTGCGCTTCCGCGTTCATCACTTCTGAGCGGAGCATGCGCAAAGCTGACCTTGTACGTCATCCGTACGCATCCGTAAGCTGACCAGCTTCGTCATTCTGCTTCCGTATACAACTGTTGGCGCAAGCTACACTAAAGTGATTATGATGTTTTGAATATGGATATTTTTCTTACAAAAATGCATAGATTCGCTACAGGAGGCCTTTGTTCACCCCCTGGAGCCATGTGAGACACTTTTTTCTTAATGGATGGGTGCTTTTTATTTAACTTCTTTTGGACTGATGCATGCAACACCCGCTGAGTGGCATTAAACAGCTTGAAAGATCAAAGATAATTTTTAATATAACTCCGACTGGATTCGTCTAAAATAAGAAAGTGAAATACACCTAGGATGACTTGAGGGTAAGTAATTTATTGGCTAATATCATTTTTGGGTGAACTAACACTTTAAGTTATATTACCGAAAATATCTTCAGTACATTATGAAATTCAAAGGTTGTCTCATGTGGAATTTAAATTATAAAGACACTACTGATGACCAGTAAAATGTCATATTCATGTGAAAGCATAGGCTTTATGTATAGCCATGTGACTTCTGATTTCATATATTTCATGCACTGAAACACCATACATAGCAACATTTTTGCTCAAGCACAAAATGGGTTAAGACATGCTTTTATTCTGTAAATAATGGCACAAATATCAGTAAATTGACTGCAAACTTTAGTAAATCATGCTGTGTGATTAATTTACTCTCCTCCCATCTGAAAGGGAAACTCCTACAAATGAATATGCAATATGGTCAGCCGCAAAAATGTGTCTATGTCTTTTCATCACAATTTTTTCACTGAGCGTATTTAGAAAGTTCTTATTATGTACTAATTCACAAGTAGTACACGTGTTACGGGGCTGACGAGACGTGAGACGTGCGGATCCATGTGCAAACTTTATTGTGGAGAAGACAGAGACGTGGTCAAAACAGGCATGGGTCAGAAACCGGGAAGGCTAAGGCTAAGGCAAATGACTAGGGCTAAGGCTAAGGCTAAGGCTAAGGAGAAATGACAAGGGCTAAGGCTAAGGCTAAGGAAATGACAAGGGCTCCGTAAAGTCGCTATCGCTAGGGGAGTGATAAATGCGGAACAATACTCGGCAGAGGGAAGGGATAAGAGTGAGTGTTATATAGTGAGGGAGTGATATGAAACAGCTGGGTGCAATCAGTGTAAACAGGTGTGTGCAATTCGTGCTGAGTGCAATCAGTAATGCATGATGGGAAATGTAGTCCGGGGTGCTATGCAACAGTTTGTGTGGTGCGAGAGTCAATGAAAAGGAAAGTTCATGGACCGGATTCGTGACAACACGTTTATATGTAACTACATAATTGCATATATTGTCTTTTAAATGTGGTTAACGTGTACTGTCAAATGTACTGAAAAGCATTTAAGTAAAAATATTAAATGTAATTTCTGTTGAAATTTGTATGACATTTAAATATATTTGTAATTACATATTTATAATGATGAAGTTGCAATTTAGTAAATTTTAAATATAATAATTTTAAATATAATACTGAATATCACTGTTAAAATTATAATGTGCTTTAGTACGTTAATCAACGCTTCAAAATAAGTGTACTTATAAAGCACAACGTAAGATTATTAAGGCATAATTTAAAAATTACTTAGAGTAAAACTTGTAATATGACATTATTGCAAATTATTTTTTTTTACTTAAGTGTCTTAAGAAACACAGTCATAAAAAGTGCACACTTTTTTTAACATACTTTTAAGATTTGGATGTATACTACAAGTACACATTCAGTACTTATATTTCACAAGGGACATAAAGATAGCATAAATTGTTGCATTATTTAACAACATGCTAATAACCACTTTAACCACATTCTGGCAGTCAACATTGTGCCAGCGATACCAAGACAATCAGAAAATGCCACAACCCAGACACAAACAGCATGTCCCATGTGCAACGCCTCCTTGACTACGTCTCCGATAGCTTACAATGAGATTTAGGGTTGATTTCTAGCCTGGCAGTTGCTTCAAAATCTGCAGTGAGTAGATGCAAAACAGGCTCTCCAGGGTTTGACCTTTGAGCCCGATTCGGTTAGCTGAAGTTCTGCTGGGCTTCAGTGACTTTCTGTAATGTGTGAGGGAGGGTGTTGATCAGGATAGCAGCAGTCCTCCCCTGGTGTCCCATCACTGTTGTCCTGGGCTGACATTATAGTGTAGTTGTGCTTAATTAGATAAAGTGAGCTGAGGCTCGAGTTGGAGGATCTGTTGTGTCTGGAAAGGGAGGGTTGATAATATTTGCTTGAACTTTTATTAAATGTGCCACCAAACACCCTCTCGCCATTACACTGCCATGCCAACCTTGACTGGGAGGAGTCTGGTTGCTATCTTGTGTGGTTCAATGATAAACCTCAGTTCAAAGAATTAGCAAGGGATTTCAACAGAAGGCCAAAACATACTAAAGGTAACAAAACATACCAATATGTACTTTTAATGTACTACTGTGTACCTTTAAGGTACTAAAATGTGCCATTTAGGGGTAAATAAGTTACAAAGTACCAGCTTTTGTACCTTTTACAGTCTTTTTTTTCTTCTCCTTCTATAAAGATAATCTGGGGCATCCATGAAGAAAAAAAAAGTATATTCCTAAAAAAAATTATATATACTACATTTCATTCGTATTGATGTCATACATTTTATGATTGTGGGTTTTTGTGGATTTATATTTTAAATAGTCATTTAAATATTTATATTGAGGGTCTTTGCTTGAGTTGAATCTGGATCTATGGGGAAGAAAAAGAAGGAAAAGAAGGAAAAAAAGCATGTTTAGTATAAAACATTGATTTTTATAAAAATATATTTTTAGGCTCAAGTGACCTTTTTTACGAGAGAAAAAAAAAATGTTCCGCCCAGTTGTAAAAAAAAAAAAAATACGATGTGACTTGTCAATGGTTGAACTTCTATTTAATACCCAAATGTCACACAAAGTGATGTCACGTTGTGATGTCATTAAGCTGGCATACAGTATTACTGTAAATAAAGTAATACATTAGAAACCAAAATTGGACACAAGCACAAAAACATGTTGTTGTTGATGAAAAATGCTGTAGCTGTTTATGGCTGAGTTTCAAATGGGAAGGTGACAAACTAAGTAAACAATTACATTCACGTTTGTATAAATATGCATCTAAACCTAAATATGATTGTTCTTATGAGCCATTTCTTTATTTAAATTTTTTTTTAAACGTAATATAAACTGATTTTCTTCTGGGACAGACAAGGAACCTTAAACACAAAAAAATACCCTTATGCAAAACAGCAATATACAATTGACAATTCATATGATATATGAATTAATCAGTAAACTTCTCAGTATTACCAAGCATGATAAGAGAACATTGTTAGGATAATGTCACGACCCTCACTGTTTGATTGACATGTTGCACTGTGTGGTTCTGTGAGATTTCCTGACCAATTGTTCCCATTGTCTCCTTTAAACAGGGTTTCATAGACCCTCCTACAAACAGGATATGGGATAACATCCTTCTCCATTCTTGTGAAAGTGTGCACCAAACAGGATCGAACAATTCAGTTAAAAGAATGCAAATGTTTAGATTCTTGTGCATCTCTGCATCTTTTGCAGAAGGTCACCTTCACCGAGCAGAGAAGCTAACCCTAAACCTAACAACACTGGACGAATGTTCTAGAATGACGATGAAAGCGCTGTCAACAGGATATGTGACAGAAATAGTTAGCCAAGGGGAGTCTGTCTTGAAAGCTACATGCTTCCTTTTGGCAAAATCCCAAATGTCCTCTGAAAGTGAAGACATACTATATGTCACGTTCATAATATTTCTTTCTAACACTGATTCACGGCCTAGACTGAACATATTGTACAAACATTGACAAACATTTCAACAATATCAGCCTGGACATTGGAAGTCACAGTGGGCCAGATTTACTAATAGCTTGCAGAGCAAACCCTCTTTTGACATTTAAAAAAAACCTACTGTCATGATTTACTAACAAGCAGCTGATCTATAGGCTGCTGGGCGATGGTCAAAGTAGCCTAATAGTGTAATCAATTAACTATGCATAAAAACCCTTCTTTTTACTTAAGTACCAGATATGGGTCTCATGCCATAAAATATTTTTAATGCGACTGACTTTATATGTATTGTGAATTTAATAAAAACATTGTGACTAATTATAAAATGTGCATGGTACAGAAAGAGATGATCGAACATTTACATCATCAAAGAACATTATAATTGACTTCAGTCTTAGCCTGATTAAGCACTCTCAAAAACTCCCATTAAAATCACTGAAGCTGTTTACATTGTGAAATGAATATCTTACTAGCATATATGCACATCTGCAGTTTGTTGTTTCTGATGAGAGAATTTGCCAGAGAGCAATCAGTCAGCGAGCGTACGCACCTGAACAAAACACCGGTGTTTCAGTGATGACTCATCTGAATGCCTCTGAGTGGCCATTGCATTCATAAGCTCAACAGAATTGTGTGTGATTGGTTATAATGTGCAGCGCTGGCTCTGGACCAGTCAGCCAATGCAGATTTGAATTTAGCAGCTAGTCTTTTACTTTTTTTTTTTTCATTACTGCCACCCACAAGACAAACTGTGCATTGCACCCAAAATTGTTTGATGTGATACGATTTCCAATTTTAGGGGGCTTAGGGGGGGGTTAAGCTTGTTGACACGGGGGCATCTGGACCAAACCAGAATAATTTCAAACCAATCATTTGAATGTATTTTTACAGCAGTTTTCACAATAGTTATTGTTGAAACATTAATAATATATAATATAATATTTCACTGCTGCATACAATGCAAACTGCTAATATGACACTTAGCTTAAAATTGTTTACGGTTGCTCATTTTGTATTCAATTAGGCAGACCACGCAAATATACACAGCGATATGGATTAAAAGAGCATTCACTTATCTTAAATGTTGATTTAGGCTGCTCTGAAGTGCACTGCCAACTGCTACAGCAAACAAAAGACAGGTATTTGAATATTGAGCAGCAAGCTCATTGGTTAGAAATACAGCAGAGAACCAATCAGCTGCCACGTGACAATGATGTCACCAGGTCAGATTGAGCTAGACCTATCGGACTGCGCCATCTGGAGTTTCATGCCAGAACTCTGTATATATAGTGATGCATCCGAGGACTGAGTATGTTCAGGAATGATCAATTTCAAGATGCCTGATTTATGATTTTTTTCCCCTAAATTTTTCGTTTGAAAAACCTATGTTGTGATTAGATTATGTAGCGTCTGGACCAATCAAACACACAATATATTTTGTTTTTATATTTAACAAATACTCTGTAACCCCCCTCAGTGAAAAAGCCATATGAGGACCCATGAATGTATCCCTCAGGTTTAGATCTTTGAATATGCAAAGTGTTCCATAAAATTTATTCTTTATGCCTCTTTCTGTACTGAGTTAAACTTTAACCCTTTCCTATACCAACTGTGTGTGTGTGTGTGTGTGTGTGTGTATGTGTATGTTAGACCAGTTTATGTGTTTATGTAGGATGTTAGACCAGTTTATGTGTTTATGTAGTATATTGGACTAGTTTAAGTGTTTATGTAGTTAATAAAACCTTACTTGTATCACACTTGACGTGTTCATTGTTTGCTCATAACCGGAGTCACTAATCATGCAGATTTACGCTACAAGCTTTGTAGAATTGTACAGTAAGAAAGTTATTTCCCTTAACCAGGAAATTAACGTTCTTAGAATTGACAAGACAGTTGACCCTGAGAGGTCAGCTAAATATCTACAGCGGATCTAAAATATGAATAGTTAATTATAACTAGTTATGGTTAGTTATTCATATTTCACATGAGCTGATTCGTTACAATTATTTCATCAGTAAATTTCAGATTTAGTTTAATGATTCCACTGTGTCTGTACACTCTAAAAAATGCTGGGTTATTCCAATCCAACTTTGGGTCAAATTTGGACTAACCCAACTTTTGGGTTAAAAATGTAATGTAAAAATGTAACCCAACAGTTGGGTTAGTCCATATTTGACCCAAAGTTGGGTTGAAACAACCCAGCATTTTTTAGAGTGTACATTCTCTCTAGCCTACAGTATTGCAGTGATGTATGAACGTGAAGAATGAAACCTGAATCACAATATATTATTATTATTATTATTTACATATTTTGTATATTTGTTCATGTTTTGTATATTTAATGACTGTACAACACAGTGAAACTATGGGTATCTTGTGTGTGGGTGATCTAAAATAATGTTTCTATGGTATTTCATGATACATAAGTTAGTTGAACCAATGATTCGGCAAATGCAAGGCTTCTTTAAAGATATTAATGCAACATGCAAAGTTTTGAAGATTTGACAGCCTGTGTTACAAATAATGACTGATTTGAGTCTTGAGTCTTAGAGTTTTGAAAAATTACATCAAGGTTTTTGAAATTGGTGACAAAATGATTGTAAAAACTGTAAATAACTTAAATGTTTGTTAAAGTGATGAGCTTTTCACAGCCCATGGAGGACATACATGAAGAGACGTGTTCCCTCTAAACCAGTGTATTCTGGTTGGGTTCTGTTGATTCAGGTGAGAGGAAACCTGGTCCAGCAGCCCAGCAAGAAGTGGTGGACATGTGACCTGAAACTGAGCAGGTCACAGCTCAGAGAACCAATTCAATGACCCCACTTTTCTTCTCTCCACAAACTTTCAAACAGAAAACAGGTTGGGAAATACCAGACTAAAATAGCAGCGCACTTCTTTTTATGTTCTTTTTTTCCCTCTTGAAATGTGAAACACTGCACAGAAATGAATCAAATGAATGAATTAATGCATCAAATGAATGAATGTATCAAATTCATATAAATAATTAATGCATCAAATTAAAGAATGCATCAAATTTATAGAATTAATGAATGAATGAATGTGCTGAATGAATGAATGCATGTGTGGCACAGAATGAGTGAATGCATCAAATGCATTAATGAATGAATGCATAAAATTAATGAATGAATGCATGCATCAAATTCACAGAGTTAATGAATGCATTAAATAAATGGATGGATAAAATTAATTGAATTAATTAATTAATTAATTGCATTGAATGAATGAATGCGTGCACAGAATGAATGAATGCATCAAATGCATCGATTGAATGAATGCATTGACTTCATAGAATGAATGAATGCATAGGATGAATGAATGAATTAATGAATTAATTAATTAATTAATCAATGAATTGCATTGAATAGATGCATCGAATGTGTGAATCAAACAAATGAATTGAATGATGCATGCAGGGAAAGCATGAATGTTGCCCAGTTGGGTAAAATTTAATGGTACAACAGTTAAATTTCAAATCATTACCAAACTATAACCAATAAGTTCAAAAAGTTCAAGATTAGGCTAACCCTACCTCTGATCTTACAATGTTTCAACATCACAAATCTACAGATAATTTTGCTTATGAATTTACACCCTAGAGATAGATAGATGGACAGACAGACAGACAGACATACATAGATAGATAGATAGACAGACAGACAGACAGATAGATGGATAGATAGATAAATGATAGACAGACGGATAGATAGTTAGACCAATCAGGAATGCAACATTCAAACATTTTTTCAACACATCATCAGGGTGAAAAGGCAACTCATAAAAATAATAGCCCATAATGCAGTTCTAGCAATATTTTTTTGCATTCAGTGTGGACAGACTAATTGTTTGTTGCTGGAAATGTATTACATCAAACCTAGCTAAGATATGGGCATCCATATAACATTATATATTAAAGAAATCCTTATTTTCTCAGATTTAGGCTTGCCACAACTAATTACACATACAATTACACATATTTAGTTATGTTTGTCATGGCACAATTTGAACCACAACACTAAACATAGCGGAATTACACTCTAAATTGTTATATCAATCATTTTTCAGTTCAGTGAACCACATGGATTATCTATAAATATATGCATGAATTATAAAACCTCAACATCCATCATACCAAATGAATATGATTAATTTTAAAAGAGCTAAAATCATAGAGAAAGTAGTGGTTAATTCTCTTCTCCTTTACAGTGTCTTTCCCACGATTTCCCCCAGACTATATTTCCTGTTTGGGATAAGAAATTTGTACTTTTTGATATTTGGAATACTATCTCTGACAAGCTACAGTGTTTTAAAACATTTGTATTAATCTAGGGTCAGCAATTTCCATAAACTAGCAGACTGATTTCCGCCTCCAAAGACTGTTGTGGAAAAGTGATCCTGAAGTGCGCACTAAATGGCAGAAGTAGGAGATATTTGCTGTAATAATCTCTCAAATGTCACTGTTCTTCAACCCACACTGACATTAGGAACCCACACAAATACAATCACTTTCTCTGAAGATCTGTAGACCTGGGATTTGGTCTCTAATTGCCTTTCATGTTGGTTTATGGGTCGTAACACTTGGCTTGATATGCGCCAGTGTGTAGGTGAGGTATATTGAATCGCTGACACGAGAGAATAGTTTAGTCAAGCCTTTAATGGCGACGGCCAACACAACAATAACAAGAAGCCCCAAGCACGAGCTCCGCCCAGGCCAGCGTGGCCACGAACAACGTCAGGAGTCACGTCACGATCCACGACACACTTCACATACTGGCGCCACCCATTTTCCCTCCAGAACATACCCCCTTTTCTCTGGCACCTGTGGACATTTGAAACCGACAAAAAAAGGGAACACAAAAGAGTGACATGTGACGATAAAAGATGAGTCAACAGAACCATATGTCTAGTGAGAACAGCACAGCAGATCCTTATGGAGCCTTGCAGAATATTAATGCAAAGCTACAACAAAACTATTTCAAAGCAAGGATACGGGTGAAGGCAGCCCATCTAGTGCAGCTCATAATCTTTTAACTTGTTGGGAAGTTGACGGAGACGGCCTGACTGCAGAGGAGTCTGCACCGGAACAGCTGAGAGGGAGGCTAACTCATGGCACAGGACCTCCACCGAACCTGATGGGGGCACGGTCCTTCCCTCCGGACATCCGCTGTCATCA
This sequence comes from Sinocyclocheilus grahami, assembly GCF_001515645.1. NCBI lineage: Eukaryota > Metazoa > Chordata > Actinopteri > Cypriniformes > Cyprinidae > Sinocyclocheilus > Sinocyclocheilus grahami. The sequence continues at coordinate 532,309 of NW_015505787.1, forward strand.
GACCCAGGGGGTGAAGCGGGTGTCGCTATCGCCAGGGGGATGTCAGGGTCGCTCGGAGGTGCAACAAGTGGCACGTCACACTCCTCTTCGCTCTCAGATGCTGCACCGTTACCACAATGACCTGTGACACTTGGGAAAGAGTCAACTTTATAACAATCTGTTAAGCGAACCCTATAAAAAGTACGCCACAACTGGGAACCCGTAAATTTACGGACGTTACACCACGTCCCGTCTGAACTAAGCACAAGATATCTGTTTTACAGATACAAGATATCCTGACTTAGTGGAGCTTTAGCTTTAACACTGTGGGGGTGGTTAACCAGGCGTTGTGCATGCTGCAACGCAATCAGTTCCCGGTCAAGCACTGGTAACTGTTCGAGAGAGAACATGGGCTGACATGCCACGTGACCGAATACGGCTATTTAACCGAGCAACAGCTACAGACAATAGTAAGGGGGTGATGACCCCACAGTGTGGTTCTAGTCGCAAAGTCTCGCCCTGTAGCTCCTGGATGGCCTTTTCGGCCACCGGATTTTTGTTGATATTTTTAGCATCGCCAAACTCAATGGCCAGCCTGTGTTGAGCAAACACTGTGTCCTTGGCCAGTGCTGAAAAACCTGGTGATGGGTCAGTTCTAACTACAGCAAAGGGGCCATCAAGCGGAAGAAGGCCAATACACAAGCGCACAATACCATCCCGCAATGTCTCCTTCCGCTCGTCATCAATTAACAAGGCAGCTGTAAAGGATGTCACACACTCACGAACGACTAAGATGAGCTGGCACTCACGTTTAAGCACGTCAGCTGCAAAAGTAAACCCGACCGTCTCAGGTGGATCACAGCTGGTCTGCTCCACTGCGAACACAGGAGACTTAGTCAGTGCAGCACATTGGTGGCATCCCTTACTGGTAAGCTGGATGGCTGAATCCAAGTCCAGCACGTAGAAGTAGTGGCCAACGACAAGTCTCAACTGGTGAGCCGAGGGGTGGTCAAACCTAATGTGCAATGACATAAGCAACCCATACAGTACTGACCTTGGAACAATGATGCATTCGGTTGTGTTTGACAGTGGTGTGTCACGCCGCACAACTAACAGCCCATCCCTTGCTAAGGTAACAGTATTCAAATACCGTTTCACATCTTTGACATTGGTAACTCTCTTGGAAGGGCGTGTACCCTGCCGAAGATGTGCGCGTACCCTGCAGAGGTCTGGACACTCAGCCTGAATTGACAACCATGTGGCCCTATTGGCAAAGGGCAACTTCTGAGCCCCCCGCAAGATGTCGGCAACATCAGTACAGCACACGACAGAGACCATGGATTCACGGATGAAGCTACACACCTGACATGCCGGACTGTCACATTGTGCAGCATGGCGGCTAGCATAATCTGAAGGGAGAATAGCAGCCCCAGCAACATGACAAACAGAGACCAGAAAGCGGCTTGCAGTAGACAAGAAAGTAGTAAAGCGTGGGCTCGCAGAAAATTCCCCCCTACACAGCTTCTCAAAGGCCTGTACGCATGGTTTACTGTCAGTGAGCACACACGCCTTCTGTGATGACTGAATAATATATGAACCAAAATGCTTCAGAGCAGCGGCTATAGCTAGGGCCTCAATCTCACACGGAAGCCACTTAATCTGATTTTTGCGAAGCTTAGCGCTAAAGTGTCTGGCGATCAACAACTTTTCCCCCCACGTAACATACATTGTCGCGCCTAGCCCTGGATCCCTAAGAGCACTGTCGGTGACAATCCAAAGTTGATCATCAGGTCGTGGTATTGTTACAGCGCAACTAGTAGATAACGCCTGCTGAGCCCTATTAAAACACTGGAGGAGCTCATCTGACCACACAACCACAGCGGTCGACTCACCACCAGCGACCATGTTGTCGAAGGGGGCAAGGATTGACGCACAACCCTTAAGGACACGAGCTAGGACTTTAAACGCACCAATAAAGGACCGCAGACCTCTAACAGTTGCAGGAGGGGTGCACAAGGCCAATGTTGAAATGCGGTGCAAACTGGCACGAATAGTACCCTGATTCCAGACCCACCCCAAAATGTTAGTCTTGATTGGGGCAACGATCGTCTTACTGGGAGATAAGCACAGATTGCATGCCTGGAGGGCCACCAAGACCTTTTTCCACACTGCAAGAAGATCCTCAAGGGTATCGGCACCACAGTACAGGTCATCAGCGACCTTGGCCACCTGTCCCTGTTGAAGAAGATCGCCAAGCACGCGACAGGTTAACTCCTCTAATGCGGTTTCTGAGCCGGGCATACCCATGGCACATCTGGCATACACCCGGACTCCTTTAAATGGCGTGACCACCCCGCAGTACTTCAAAGAAGATTTGGAAAGTGGAATTTGGTAGAATGCCTTGGTGAGGTCTGTCGCAATGATATATCTCCACTGAGCTATCAGACGCAGTGTGGCATCGACATTCGGCATCAGCGACGGTTGGGGTTTGGTATAACGGCCCACATCGGCGAATGCTGTAACAAGACAAAACCCCCCGTTAGGCTTTTTGACAAGAAACGATGGGTTGACATATTCCACATTGACATCAATGTCCTCAGGCTTTCGAAAAACACCAAGTGACTCCAGCGCATCAAACTGAGCCTGCAGTTCCTGCAGCTGGCCTCTAGAGTACTGCGGGACCCTTCCCTTCCGCTGAGGTGGCTGGACAGGCCCCATGTTTACCCTTGCTTGGAAGGGGCCAGCAGCACCATTATAGCCCCTAAACTGTGGACTGAAGACCTCATCAAATTCCCTATGGACCTCCCGAAATTTATCTCTAATGTCTGCCTTCATAATTCAATTGGGGTCTAATGAGATAAGGTCAGAGAATAGTGTCGTACTGTGCATACTGGGCTTGCGAGGGACTGCTTGAGGAACTTCCACCTGAGCTTGTTCAGTTTGGGGCTCTGGTATGTAGGTTATGCGAACACGGCATACATGATCATGTTTTCTAATGCCCTGTGGTGCGTCAGTCAGATTGGGAATTTAGATTTTTCCGGACACCCCTACAAACAACGACGGAGCAAACCAGTGTGTACAGTCCTTGTGCGGCTCAACAGCGAGCTCCTGGTTAAACTTTGCAAGTTCTGCTGGAAGTTTAAGTTCGACAAAGTCCCCAGGCCACACAGTATGTGATGAGGTAGCACGAAGCACATGAGTTCGCCGAATAGCATGTCCGTCTCCATGCGTCCGATTGACGCCATACTCGTATGTGTCTGATGCCACACAGAGCTGATGTCTAGCGGGGCGGATAGAAATGTCATTACATTCCATAAAGGGGATACCAGCGAGAATGACCGAATCCAAATTTTCTACCACAAGTCCATAAAAAAAGAGCATGTGCCCGCCTAATTGAAAATGTGTGCATGTTTCTCCAACCACCTTCAATGGAGAGGAGCCATCTGCCTGACGAGCTGACTGCGTACTGCTGGAGACTTTAAGGCCCAGTTTGGTGGCACATGCTGCCCTTATCATGTTTCCAGTTGCACCACTGTCGATGGTCAGCCTAAAGGGGACGTGACCATGGAAATCCTCAAGGCAGGGGGACTGCATGATGTGAACGCGCTCTACCACCTTAGGATTGAAGGATATGTCCTTGCTGTCATCCTCAAACTCGCCGTCGGAGTGGCATGGAGAGCCAGCAACTTGCCGTGCCCTGGCAATGAAAGCTTTGTCTGGAGGGGGCAGGAAATGGCACTTACTGAGGAAGTGATTGTCCGGTCTGTGAGCCTCCTTACAGAGTGGGCAGGACTTCCTAGATCGACCCAGTGAAGCAAGCTTCTTTCTTGGAGGGTTAGAAACGGCTGTGCGCATAGCTCTGGCATCCTCTGATGACTGTAGCTCATATAGTAATGAACACAGGGCCTGAGATATCTCTGGTTTGTTGGATGCCAGGGTGCATGACCGTAACTCCGTGCCATACCTCTGCTTTACAAGCTTTGGCAAATCTCTGTGTATAAGACGAAGCCAAGTTAGAACAATGAAGTTTTCGATCGAGGGAGAGAGCTCCTCATCCTCTAGAATGGCTTCACCTCCATGAGTAATGTCAGAGTCTCTGCGTAGTAAATTGTCCTCAACAAAGCCATTAATCTCTGGTACAAATCCTCTGGCCCTTCATTAGACTCAAGCTTAATAGCAGCAAAGTCAATGAAATGTGCACCAGTAGATTGGAATCCATAATGTAGTCTGATAGTCTGCCATATGTTATCAATGCAAGTGGTGGAGTTTTTAACAATAGTATTTCGGGAAATAACAGGGCAGTAGTTAGCGATCTGCCCCAGCATAAGCTCGAGCATGCTGACCTTTTGTTGGCACGTGTGCCGTTGCGCCGCGGGAACATCATCGTCGTCATCATCGGTAAAACCTCTGAATGGTGAAGCCCTTGTCTTCTTTTCCCAGCGCGCACCGTCAACTAGAAAAGGAGCGAACTCATTGTCCAATGACAGCGTGTAAACAAGGTTCTGACGCCAGTTCTCAAATGAATTCACAGTCTCAACTTTCGTTAGGCACCACTGCTTAGGTGCTCTATGTGTATTCGCCATGGCTAATATCTCGAGTGTCATCAGCGGAGATAATCCAAAACGCTGCTCGCTTTCGCGCGATTGTAACGTAAATAGATCTCACGTGAGCTCACCAGAACGTTTGGGGAGTGAATACGATAACGCTGCCACCACGCCAGTGTGTAGGTGAGGTATATTGAATCGCTGACACAAGAGAATAGTTTAGTCAAGCCTTTATTGGCGACAGCCAACACAACAATAACAAGAACCCCCAAGCACGAGCTCCGCCCAGGCCAACGTGGCCACGAACAACGTCAGGAGTCACGTCACAATCCAAGACACACTTCACATACTGGCGATGAGCCATCCGAAGTTAATGCATCAAGATAACACGACCCAGTAAAACATTCTGGTTACTGTCTGTTACAGATAAAATGTCAGGCAGCTAAGCTAACAACCTTTTATGTGCTCTCGGCGAAGGTGGCTGTAAATATTTTCTGAACCTTGGTGGTTGGAAAAGAACAGAGAAAAAATGTGTCCTTTGTCATTAACATAACATGTAAAAGTCACCATGGAAGATTGTCAAATGAGTTATAAGAAAGCATTCATAATGATGATAGCATATAAATGCTTCCCATATTCACGGCCAGTAAAACAACATATTGTTTCATTGGAAAATGATAAAATGATGCATAGTCACACAAGCTTGTACTTGTTATGCCTGTATCACTAAAATATTTCAAATGCATTTGGCACTTGGTATAAATGGAGATCTGAAAGATTCTTTAGAAAAATTAGGCACGTTTTTATTTTATTTTTTCTTCCCTGGACAAGATGGCAAGATGACAATGAAATTAAATATTGTATGTGATGTTTTATTTTACATAACATATTGAAACTCTCATTCAATAAATCACACGACTCTTAAGTACAGTAAAAAGAGTAACAGGGTTGCAGATTTCACCTGGTGAAATCTAGTTACATCTAGTTTGGGACCTCATTGTCACGAATCCGGTCCATGAACTTTCCTTTTCATTGACTCACCGTAACACTCATACTGATAAATACATTTATTAAAACAAAATAAATGTTTATTATTCATTGATCTTACAATAATTTCAGTTACAAGGTTGAATAGATGAACTTGACGGATACAGTCTACATTAAAACTTGAGTGGATGGAATACAAGTACATACTTGTCTACCCACAATGCTGTATAAAATATCCAAATAATTTCATGCACTTTTGTTAATGCTATGGTGGTCTTTATTTCTTAAAAAGAAAATAATAATAAAAAGTATCTGTGTACCTATTAAAGTCTATTACTAAGAATTGGCCTGTATTTAAGCATTTTTATTTATTTTTTTTGCTAAATTAGTGTCGAACAATCAAACAAAGGTGAAAGAATGGGAGTAATCATATCATTTACATGTGTTTGCAAATGTTTAAGCGAGTGCCTTATCAAATCTGTTAAGCAAGCTTGTCCTCGTTGTTTGAGCCATTGACCTCATTGCTTGTTTCCTTTTATTCTTACATGTTATCAATTAAATCCACTCCACACATACAAGCTAAGAGAGATACGTTTGCATCCAACTACACTCATGAGGGGATGTGAAAAACATTTGGGAAGGTGATAAAACCAACCCTTACATCCTTGCAGAATTTGTTTTGGCTGGGTTTAATGCAAAGCACCAGTTTCCCCATAATGCAATTGTTTGTTATATGCAGCTGCCATTTCTCAAGGTTTGACATTTTCACTGTTGATATACCTAAGTCTCTTGTGTCAGAAGATACCATGTCTTGTGTAATCTGCTCTGATGCTGTGCCTTCGACATAATTGGGGTTCCCCGGAATAAAAGGCTGGAGGTGGTAGCCGAGGTTCATGGGTGCGGACACTCGGACCCACCGACACCGGTGAATGAGGCATGGCTGGTTGCTGAGCTGAACCCCGCTCAGCTTTCAGATGCTGGATCTGGGTGGTGAGCTCAGACAGCTGACTCACCAGGGTCTGGACGGCCCGCCCCGTGGCCATCATCTGATCCTCCTGATGCTCCATGCGAATATTAGTCTTGGCCAAAAAGTCTCTGAGCTCTGCCGCACTCGCTGGATCCGTGAGTATGGTCGGTTCGTTCTGTCAGGGCAGAGAAGAGTCAGGATCCAAGTGCGAGTGCAAAGGTAAGGTTTATTTAGTAATCACAATAACGGAGAATCTTTTCACATTTAGTGTTGAAGAAAAAGTACACAGACATTATAATTTTCAAGTTTCAAAAAGTTAAAGGCATTATAAATAATCCATACAAATCGAGAGGTCAAAGTGTTCTGAAGAGACATGATCGCCCAATATGATTTAGATTTCATTAGGTTTTTGTTCAAACATGAACACTGATCAACACACAGACAGAGCACATCAAATATGTCACGGCAGAGAAGAGTCAGGATCCAAGTGCGAGTGCAAAGGTAAGGTTTATTTAGTAATCACAATAACGGAGACACAATGTGATAATCCTCGGGTCCTGGTCGGAAACAGAGCTCCACAGAGAAATCCCTTCAACCACTGCGTTAGACCAAACCAAGGAGAAGGCTGAAGATCCGTACCCTGACTGAGCGAGAACTGGAAACAGAGAACTGACAGGGAGACAGGAACATGAGAATAACGAACCGACAAACACACATTGAACAGAGTGACCTATAAAGGGCTCGCTAACGAGTTGCAGCTGGCACGCTCTGATTGAGCACCAGCTGCAACCACTAACGAGTGACGTACACACATACAAGCACATGACAAGACGCAGAAAGACCGTCCGGACCCATGAACCGTGACAAAATATGATTAATGGAAGATCAAACATGCAAGATCAAATAACTGCACTATTTTTTAAGATGTCTTTATGTACTTTTTGAAGCTTTAAAACGTTAAATTACAAGCCCTTCACTGAATGAAAAAAGACAAAATATTACAAAATCGCTTCTATTTTTTTAAAGACAAAAGTCATGAATTTGGAACAACAAGAGAGTGAGTAAATGGGAGAGTGATGGGTGAGTAAATTATAGGTGAACTTACTGTTTAGCTTCCTTTTTACTAAAAAGAGAGGCAGCAACATGTTTTGCTTCGTCTTATCAAGTTGTTCGGTAAAATTGTTCAGTGAAATTACCACTCATATATATATATGAAATGGATAGTTTAACAAAAACAGAGGTAAACTGGATTTGAACTGGCATGAAAGAAGATCCACTGACTGCAGGATCGGATCAGATGATCTGACCTCACAGGTCAGTACATCTAGCTTTCTCACAAGTTCTCCATGTTCTTTCTCATGTCTACGCGTAGCCTGCTCCAGCCTACCCAACAGACCTCTGCTTCCCTAATTTGTTTTCCTTTCCTTCGTCCTTTCCTAACTCTTCTAGTTCGTACACTCAGTTCGTCATTCAACCAGTGACGTAATGGCCACATAGTGCAGTGTTTGTACTCAAATGTATTTTTATGTGACTGACAGAGGAGTCTGCAATGGAAAAAAGTCACATTTGAGGAAGAGGAACACTAGACAACCAATTTCCTCTTCATCTCTGATGTCTGATGTTGGTGACAGTGCTATTAATATATATTTGGGGGAGGCCAATTAGAGATGTCATGATTTGCCTTTGCTCGATTCGTGGCATGGGAGGACAACATGAAATAACTGACCACTGAGCTGGAGATGTGACACTCATAAGGGAGGAGTGGGTGTATGCTGGGGGTGGTGTTCTTAACAAGCAGATTCTGTGGAAATGCATGAGATTTGAGTCATGTTTTCATCAGTGGGGGGTGGATTGTGTTTGTACATGCTGATGTGTGAGTAAGTGTCAAGCACTTTGACTGTTTCTCGTCTTGATTGAGCAGTTCATGCAGCTTGGCTCACACTCTGAAACTGAGATTTCTTATCCACTGCATCAGGTAGGACCAATTCTGGTTTATTTAGAGTTTTAAATGTGTTTAAGTGTCAGTGTAAGCCTGTAAAATGCATTAAAAGCGAATCCTGTTTATTGAGCATGTTTGAATACCTATCCATTAATTTGGATACGAAACCAAATTCATGAACATGTAGCACGGATCTAAAATCCTTATTCAGATGCTTTATTTGGTAGCCATTTGTGAAATCATACAGTTGTAATGCTAAATGTTATTATATTCATTGCATAGTTAAGATTTTGCCATAAATATTAAAATAAATAATTAAATTCAAACATCTTCCCGCAACAAACATGAATAATACCTTAAACTTTGCCGTTTTGTTTAAAGAGAAGCGTGTTATTATTTGTGGTTGTGTTTTTAGCATAGTGGATGATAAAATGGTCAAAAAAAACAAAAAAACTTTGAGGTCAGTTAGCAACCAGCCAAAACAAACCTTACAAACAGACTAGCAATACCTTAAATAAAACCACCCTGAAATTTCAGAAATAATTACAAAGAAACAGCAAGTAACACATTTAATTAACCATACAAAAAATTAATAAATTACATATATTGCCCTATATCAAAAATATATGTTACCTATAATGCAATATATATATTTTTACAAATATACATTATCTGGGTACATGACGATAGGTTTATAAAATACATAAATTCCACATACAAATTTGTATATGCACATATAATAAAAAATGAATTATGTTTTTATGGTATTTCACATGAAGACACTATGTTAACCACATATATTTTATTTATATATTCAATATATTAAACAACATTTATACAAAAATGTGTCTATGTTTTTGTAATACATTTTATAATAAATACCTGTCTATCTTTTATATTTACTCTTATAATATCAACATGTATTGACAGGTTTTAGTACATAGTTAATACACTGTTAAAAATAAATATAAAATAAATATATATATATATATATATACAGTGGGTACGGAAAGTATTCAGACCCCCTTAAATTTTTCACTCTTTGTTATATTGCAGCCATTTGCTAAAATCATTTAAGTTAATTTTGTTTCCTCATTAATGTACACACAGCACCCCATATTGACAGAAAAACACAGAATTGTTGACATTTTTGCAGATTTATTAAAAAAGAAAAACTGATATATCACATGGTCCTAAGTATTCAGACCCTTTGCTGTGACACTCATATATTTAACTCAGGTGCTGTCCATTTCTTCTGATCATCCTTGAGATGGTTCCACACCTTCATTTGAGTCCAGCTGTGTTTGATTATACTGATTGGACTTGATTAGGAAAGCCACACACCTGTCTATATAAGCACCACTTATATGTATTTGTTTCTTTATAAAATGTCTAAATCTGCTAATTAATATTGATATTAAGAAATTATACTGTACATGGGGTCATTTTGTTTAACACAACCAAGATTGTATTCACTTTTGTGAAAAACCATGCTGAGTGATTCCTTTGACTTTTGTTGAATGTATGAACTACTTGCAGATATGATGGTTACAGAAATGTACTTAGTTGCTATTTTAGTAAAAGGCTGTTATGAGACTCATGGCACTTTGTTAAGTCTGGTGCATTGTTCCCATCATGCTTGCGCATACAGTAAAGTATGGCATGGCTCATTTAAGAAGACCGACATTAACACACACATGTACCTTACAATCTAAATGAGGACATACCATAGTCAAGTCGATTGCTGTTCTAGTCATGTGCACATACTGTATAGAGAAAAATAATATTTATGTTTGTTATTGGAACAAAATCCAACTGCAATGTACTTTAACTTAATTACTCAATTTATTTCAATAGTTCTATGTTAGCATGTTGCTAAGCTAATAGCATGATCCTTTAATAGGCATTAAAAATAGCACCAGAGAACCTGCTAGTTGGTCAGACTAGTTGGGTCCCATACCACCTTACCAAGTTCAGACTGAGTCCAGGTCCTTAACCAATTGAGTTTGAGTGGGAGACGTTTACTATAGTGTCTTATCTTTAATGTTGTTTCTTTTTTTTCTGTTACACATGATATGGATTCAGCTTTACTCCGTACAACTCAGAGTCCAATAGTCCAAGTACCCCAAATCCACTTAAGACACAGTCTTAACATAGAGGCTAAGTTAATGCAACTGGCCACTGAACATCAATAGTACTAGGTTTGGCCTTATTAATCCGTGATGTTGTACATTAACAGGCCACTATTTTAAGAAGACTATGGATCCAATACGTTTTCCCACACATGTGCGGTGTAAACCATTTCTGTATTATTGCCTTTTTTTGCAGCTGTAAAACCAGCAAACAACATTCTTTTTTTGTATTGAGCTTACACAGAAGCCATAATCATCATTAAGAAGACATCAACTTGGCTTAACCATGTAATCAATTTGTAGTAAAGAGGATAAAACAAAGTTTACATGTGTCCACAGATTATTGACAATACAGTAGGACACTCCCAAAACATATGTAGAAAAGTACCTGATGACGCAGTGTTACAGATATGGCAGTTGTAAATTGGTTGTAGTTTCATTTTAAATATTTTGTAACGAGTTATATATGCTCTATGAATAAATTTGAAATGTACATGACGATGAGCCAAGTTTTTAAACTGAGGTCAGACCACACCCTCTCCCAGTCGACTGATAAATTAAGGTCAGATAATTCCCGATTCCAAACAGATTTGATAGAAAGAGGTTTTGTAATGCAATTAATAGTTTTACTATATATTAAGGAAACAGAGGATGAGAGGAAATAGGAGATGCCCAAGGAACTCCATATGCTTTGAGAGCAGAACGTAACAGCCAGTTGTATTTTTGACAAAGGACAGAAAGTCCCTTTCTGTTAAAAGTGTCAATGCAGTATGAATGGATGTAGAATGTCTGGATTATATTCATACTATACACATTCATATTATATAGAACATCCTTTTTTAACATTATGGAGTAAGTATTTATTCAAAAGACATTAGAGAGATTAAAGAGTAGGCATTGCCTCTATACTGCACATACATTAGTTAGACCAGCCTGCAGTGCGTTTCCTAAAACCAACTATGGTCGCAAGTTCCGTCGTTACCAATAGAGTTCAATGGAACTTACCACCATAGTTAGCTAACTAGGTTGGTTTTGGGAAACGCACCCCTGAACATGTTTTGTGTCAGTGATTTGACATACAGAAGCACAATGTATGATACCAGTTGTCAGATTTTAAATTGTTTTTCCTGATTTGAAATAAGTTATTTAAATGTAACAATTATAAACGCATACAATGATAGACACGGGTCATTTCCAAGATGGCCACCAAGTGAAGCTACTTGCTTTAAAAGGGACTTTTTTTTTTAATTGATACAAATACTGATTTAGATCAGATAATTTATGTGTTACACTTATTTATTTATAGTTTTCAGTATTGAGCTTTCCCTTGCAAAAAATAATTACACTTTAGTATACTTTTAAAGAGTACATAATACGAAATAATATACTTTAAAACAATATACTTAAATGCGGAAATGTAATGTTTTCAGACACTTAATTACATGTTAATTTCAATTAAATGAAAATGTATTATTGTAAATGCAATCAGTTGAACTTAAGAGTGCTTTTGACCTCATTTAAGTACAACTTATATACATGTTTATATGTCATTTCATAATTACTTTGAAATATGGTTAACGTACTGCTGAATCTGAAAGCATTAATGGGCAACTAAAATATAATGTAATGGCATTTCTATTCAACTTTGTATGTCTAGTATTTAAATATAATTAGATTTGTAATTAAGTAGAAATTTAGTACAGTGGTAGTATATTAACGTCAATGGAATGAAACACTACAGTTAAAAGGTACTTTACATGTGCGTCAACACATCAAAATAAGTTTACTTCTTTTAAGCATGACACTTTTAAATGTAATTTAAAAGTAATACTTAAAATAAAAAAATAAATAAAAGTGTCCCCTATTTAATTACACTTAAGTGGCTTTTATATAAGTACTATTATATTATCTGCATTATTATTATTTTTTTTATATATATTATTTTTATATTTCAAGTAGGCTACAAGTGCACATTCAGCACAATTAAGCACACTTTTTTTCACAAGGGTTCACAGTGTATTTTGGATTATCTTCTCCACAAATGATACATGTGATGCTACCTTTGAATTTGGCACCATAATTATGCTGTCTACTTTTCAGCCTCAGGAACCTATGATGCCTTAAAATGCAGGCAGCTCACCATCTTTTAGCACACAGTGGTTGTGCTATCTCTCATTGTTAAAAACATGATCATCTCTTCAGCTCAGACAAACCCAATGTTTTATTGACCTGCAATCTTAAGACTTACAGGTGCATCTCAATAAATTAGAATGTCATGGAAAAGTTCATTTATTTCAGTAATTCGACTCAAATTGTGAAACTTGTGTATTAAATAAATTCAATGCACACAGACTGAAGTAGTTTAAGTCTTTGGTTCTTTTAATTGTGATGATTTTGGCTCACATTTAACAAAAACCCACCAATTCACTATCTCAACAAATTAGAATATGGTGACATGCCAATCAGCTAATCAACTCAAAACACCTGCAAAGGTTTCCTGAGCCTTCAAAATGGCCTCTCAGTTTGGTTCACTAGGCTACACAAGCATGGGGAAGACTGCTGATCTGACAGTTGTCCACAAGACAATCATTGACACCCTTCACAAGGAGCCACAAACATTCATTGCCAAAGAAACTGGCTGTTCACTTGTCCACAACTCCCATGGCGGCAGCTTGCATCTATCTGATGAGAACTTAAACACGATAACAGAAGCTAAATTGCCGTGTTGGGCTTACGTTTGTGCTCGGCTACACAAAATGTTCGACAGATGTCCGAATCATTCCATCTGCTGTTAATCCAAACAGCCTTTTTCATTAAAAGCCCAGTCAACAGAAATATATAAACCCCGTCTCTGTCATGTGGGACAGGAGAGAAGATAAGTTTTTCTTTTTAATGGCCACAGTTGTGCTGATGAAATTTCCATGTGGTACCTCTCAGAAGTGAGAGAAGAGCAGATTGAGTGAATCTTTAACTAGATCGGATGTGACTTTTAGAGTGCAGTCCAACTCTCTGCCAGATGGTGGTGCTCACGCTACACTTCTGATTAAACAAGAGTTCATTTTAGATAACTGTGTTGTTAGGCAAAGTAGCAAGCAAGTAGTTGAATCCCATGAAAATATGGTGACATTTGACCTCAAAATCAATCTCAAAATAGAAAACAGAAATGATACCACACACCCATGATTTTCAGCATTTATTTATGTAGTGCTCATTTTTTAAGAGCATGCAGAATATATGATCTGCCTTTTTCTGTGACAAAAACTGCACATCAGCTCACAAAATGAAGTTATTTCAAACACTCGACTGATGTTGTGGAGTAAAATCATGTTATTAAATGTGACCCTGGACCACAAAACCAGTCGTTAAGTCGCTGTAGCAATAGCCAAAAATACACTGTAGGGGTCAAACTTATCGATTTTTCTTTTATGCCAAAAATCATTAGGATATTAAGTAAAGACATGTTCCATGAAGATATTTTGAAAATGTCCTACCGTAAATATATCAAAACTTTATTTTTGATTAGTATTATGCATTGCTAAGAACTTAATTTGGATAAATTTAAAGGCGATTTTCTCAATATTTCGATTTTTTTTGCACCCTCAGATTCCATATTTTCAAATAGTCAGCCAAATATTGTCCTTTCCTACATCAATGGAAAGCTTATTTATTCAGCTTTCAGATGGTGTATAAATCTCAATTTCGAAAAATTGACAATTAAGACAATTTTGTGGTCCAGGGTCACAAATGTCCTCTTTTGTTGGACAACACTTCTCTTTTAAGTGTCATATATTTGGCAAACTAATATAAATGTGCATTTCTGCCTTTTACAGTCTCCATTTATAGTTTCCATTCGCTCTCCATTTCATGTAATAGCCGTCTGGGAGAAACAATTAAGATAATAATTATCTAGCTTAAGAGTAGTTACTTTGGTGCTGTGTGTTCCTATTTCGTGCTCTTTTGTTAGTGTACGGTGTGTTCAAGTTCTCCTGGGCAGGTATTTACGAGTTGGAAAGTCGTAATTATAAAAACAAGTCACTATGTTCACAACAAGATGGTGATGCATCTTTTTTCAACAAGATTTTCAAACTCTGCTTCTACAAAATGATGGAAAAAATAACGTGCACCCATGCATTTTTGTTTTTAATCAATTTATTTAGATGCAACATAAATACAAAAATGATAATTTCATTAATTTCAAAAAAATTCCTGTCGATGCTGCACCCATTGCATACAAACTTTTCTCACTGACACACTCCTTACTAAGAAACTCCGGGCTTAAAGACTCATAACTTCCCACTCATAGTTATGCCTTTGTGGTGGCGTTCATATGAGTTCAACTCATAAATACGATCTTTCTTACATGACTTGCAACAATATTTGTTGCAGGTATTTATGAATCTTGATTCTCAGTAATGTGTCTCAGTAATCATGTTATCAAAGCGAATCCAGAAAAAAACAGCATGGGGACACATGCACAACTAAAAGTGAGCTATTCTTGCACATTTAGCTTCTGTGTTCCCATACAGTCAAATTTACAGCCGCCTACTGTTACACTCATTTAAAAAAGAAAACACATTTTGACATGTGTGGAACTGCTTTACTGCACCAGGCCTGAGGAAGAGAAATGCACGGGTGATATTTCATTATCCTGTTACCCTTGGCACCCCAACGTTGTGCTCCTCTCGCAATGAACGTCACATCTGCAACTGATATGGATGTTGCTTTTACAGAAGAATGCATGCTTTTAAAAAACGCCTCGACTGTGAAACCAAAGAAACCCACATGCACTTGACATATAAATGAAACTGCTTAAAATGTGAGGCGAGTAAAAGAAGTGTATGGTCACAGAGTGATGAATGGGATTTTTTTCTGAACAAAGTAATTTAATTCAATATTTTAGGTGTTTTATATTATGTTTCTGAAAGGGTTGTGCATCCTTCAGAATTGAATTGATAAAGCCTTTTACATTACAATGAAATCCCTTATTTTGAAATGAGGCGAGAAACAAGCTACAGAATTATATCTGTAGTTTTAAATACTTTACGAAATGAAATAATTTAGCAAAAGTGTATGTTCATTGAAGGTTTGTGCACCATTCATAATTAGATTAAAACTGAATTTTGAATTCAATTCCTGAATTTGCAATTTGAATTTGAATGTACAGAAATTAAAAATTTGAATGTATAACTGCTGCAAGTTTTTTCTTAATGTTTAATACTTATTTATTTTTAAGTATGAATTGTAAGTATGAATTACAAAATTTTAAGTATGGATTATTAAATTACTAAATTTAATTGAATAAATTAAGCTTTTGGACCATGACGGATGACACTGTCAGTTCCATAAATGCTCTAGGTTATACAATTAATTATATTATAATTAATATAATCTATAATTCTTAAAAATGGACCCAAACCAAAGGATATAGGTTTTAAAGTTAGAATATAGAGAATATTCCTGAATGTAGAGAAATCTAACTTAAGGGGGGAAAATAATCTTAACAGGGAACATAATTATTTGTTTGCAAAATTAGTTGAAATCAGTTATTTTGCAGACCTTGTAGTACATACAGTAAATTCCTCTTTCTATGAGGTTGAAATGAAAGGGAACCGGTTCTTACATTTTGATTAAATGCACAACCCTAGTTTGCATTTGGATTCTGCTTAAATTTGTAGCTGAAACCATGTAGTGTGCCCCCTTGTGGCAAAATAAAGTTCATATCGCCATAGTTAATTAAGTATGCAGAATACATTTCATTATTATAGTTTTAGACATTAATAAACAAAGTTCTAAACGGATAATTTTTCCTCATTCAATCCTGGTAGCAGCAAGCTCATTTTTTTAACCATAAACAGGTTTCACAGGCACTTTCAACAGCCTAGACCCCTGGTGACCTGTTTATTTAAGTGTGTGCTGATTAAAAATGATCATGCTGAGCTCCTTCTTTTAGCACACTGTGTATGAAACATAACAACTCTGCAATGCTCTAATGCACTTCTCTCTCTCTCTCTCTCTCTCTCTCTCTCTCTCTCTCTCTCTCTCTTGATCTCTACATCAATTAATGGTGTAGTTAGAAAAGCACGTTTACTGCCATGCCACTTTCATGAGCACAAGTTCTGCTGTAGCTAACACTTGCAGGTAACATTTCCATCCATCTGCTTATGTTCAAGACACACACTTTGACAACAGGGCACCCTGACTTTGAGCAATGAATGTCCATGACTTTTCCATGACATATACATTTGTTTGTGTGAATACTGATAATAATTTTTAGATGGGTTTCCATATGTATGCACAGATTTCTCAATAAAAAGACACATTGCAAGATATCAATGTGACTTTCAGAGCCTCCATGCTCCCTTCATTTGAGAGGGCAAGCTTCAAAACTCATTCTTGAGACATGGGACAAAACCATTTCCTAATATGCAATTCATTTTAAATAGGAGCATTTTCTCTTTATAACTAGAACAGGCTTTTTTTCTTTTCTTTTTTTGTGTGTATGTGGCATGATCTACATAACCAAATGGTCAACAAAGCACAACTAAATAGAAATACATATGTGTGATGTGCAAATTATGTCAGCTGAAAATGAAACAATTATTCTCAATTCATTCATTGCATTTTTTTTAAATAGTTTTCATAAACATTTGAATTAACAGTGCATTTTTTATTAATTTATTTAGCTAACTAGCTTTTTAGCATCTGACTGAATTGACCCATAACCTACTGAGGGATGGTCAAGGAAAAACTGATTCTCATTTGAGAAAATGTAAAAAGCATGATGTTTCACTACAATGTAAATTAATACCTCTGAACTTAAGTAGTATCTAGCCAATTAAATAATTATCAGAGTAAAACTACTAAGTATAACTAAGTGTATGTTCATTAAATTAATTTGTGGGTCATTCAGAATTTAATTAAAGTGTAATTAAGAATGCATTTTGAATTCCATTTAAATTCCTGAATTTGCCATTCAGATTTAAAATGTGCAGAAATTTATATAAAATTATATTTGCTGAAACTGGAAAAAAGTCCTTAGACAGTCAGACAAATAGATAACTTTTGCAAAAACCTACTGAGGTTACTAGGCTGTGGGTCTGGACAATCTAGCAATCACTTTAGCATTAGTTCAAAGATGAATGTCAATCCCCATTGTATCTCCGGTCTGCGTAACGCAGAAAAAAAAGCTCCAAAAACATTTCAACATCCACTGTTAAGACAACTTAACTGCTAAAGGCATAGCAGAAATTCTGTATTTATCTGTGATTTGGGATTTTGAAAAGGTGCTATAAAATATTTTTTTGATCAGCCAACAACTTACTTGGCCAATGTGCTGCCAAAGCACAGTTCTGTTAAACATACAAGTTAAAGTATGCGTTACTGTATCTGTAACAATGCTCATTAACTGGGGGGCAATAGACAGACGGATTCCCTGAGCTTTTTTTCATGTTTTCCATGACCGTGAGAAACTGTACAATTTCAGAGAGCATTTTTAAGGGGTTCCAGGTGGACAGATAAGTGCAATTTCAAAGGGCTGAGTCAGCAAGCATCTGTTTTTAATGGCATCTTATTCAGCAGAAGTAGCATGATCAGTGAGGACAGTTTTAATCTGTAGGACTTAATGAGAGGGAGCTCTTTCATGCTCATGCATTACGGCCTGTGGTAATGTTGCCTCTTCCTCTGGACTGTGGCTGATGTTTATGTTTTCTCCTTTATAGGTGTCAGTGAGGCCTTTACCCCAAAGCTGGTGTTGGTTAGTGCAGACACACCCTGTGGATAGCGGAGCCCATTTGTAGTCAAATAATCACCACAACTGGGGACCAAACATGGATAACAAAACATCAGGAATGAGTGAGGGCCTCCATGTGAACTGCAGTATGTCTGGAAGACACGGCTTCATCTTCACCTTCATCCCTATTGTCTACGGATGCAATTTCGTCATCGGGATCATTGGCAATAGCATGGTGGTAGCTGTCATCTACCGCTACATGAAGCTGAAGACAGTAGCAAATGTGTTTGTGCTCAATCTAGCTATATCAGACCTCACCTTCCTTATCACGCTACCTTTGTGGGCCACTTTCACAGCTATGGGTTACCATTGGCCGTTTGGCACCTTCCTGTGCAAGGCAAGTGCCGGATTGGTCATCTTCAACCTCTACACTAGCATATTCTTCCTCACCGCTCTTAGCATCGACCGATATCTTGCGATCGTACATCCGGTGCGCTCCAGACGCCAGCGCACACTTTTCTACGCTAACCTCACATGTGTACTCATATGGCTGTTTGCCTTGCTCCTTAGTGCACCTACTGCACTAAGCCGGGATGTGTATGACATTGGGAACTCTACATTGTGCGCTGTGTGGCACCGCAGTGAGCAGATTAACTTGCTTGTTACCCTTAGCGTGCTAAAAAGTGTGCTAGGTTTCCTTGTGCCTTTCCTTGTCATCATTACCTGCTATTGCCTGATCGGTCGGGCACTTCTGGGTTCCAGGGGTCTGTTGAGGAAAAGCGTTCGCTCTCGGGAAGATGAAACCCTACGTATGATAGCCGCTACTGTGCTAGCTTTCTTTGTTTGTTGGGCTCCTCACCAAGCTTTCCACTTCATCGAGCTGCTGGCCACGCTTGGCGTGATGGAAAACTGCCAAACACTGGATGTTATTGACACAGCTATGCCATTTACCATCTGCATCTCCTATTTAAACAGTTGTATAAACCCCATTCTTTATGGCTTTGTTGGACACAATTTTCACAAGAACCTACTGAGGTTACTCGGATGTGGGTCTGAACAAACTATCAATAACTTTAGCATTAATTCAAAGATGAATGTCAATTCCCATTGTACCTCTGGTCTGCTCAACCCAACAAGTTCCTAGAACGATTCAGCATCCACTGTTAAGATGTCTTAAGTACAAAAGGCATAGCTGAAATTCTGTATTTATCTTTTTTGGGATTTTAAATGGTACTACAAGATATTTTTGATCAGCCAACAACATACATGGCCAATGCACTGCTAAAGCACAGTTCTGCTAATCATAGTAGTTACATGAATTACTGTATGTTACAAGGGGGGCGATAAAACTGTTTTCAAATGTCAGTGCCATTAACCAAGATGTGTTATTCTGCTATAAATATATTCACTTTAACTAACCTACTTGGTAAGATTCTACTTCATGACGACAGAGAAAACTGAACATAAAAAAAAACAGTTTATTCCAATATATGTTAGCACCTATAACTAACGGTCTGCTTCTTTGGTAAGTTTTCTTTTTCAGGTCATTATTTGCGGTCTGACACATTTAAAGGGAACGCCGGGTATTAAGACGTGTATGGCTTAATATAGCGTAAATTATGTTTCTTATTTAAATAAGTATTAAAAAACCAATGAAAGATTTATGTAAGAGACATAATTTACATCATATTAAAGGGGTCCTATTATGCTCTTTTACAAAGCCTTGATTTTGTTTTGGGGGTGTACTAGAACAGGCTCTCATATAGATTGTTCAAAAAACTATTTTTCACATATTTTACATTATTACAACACCTCTCTCCCCAGTCTGGCATGAACTGCTCGAATAGTTCCTGTATCAAATGAAGGCCCGCCTTCTGAAATACAAAATGTGCTGTGATTGGTTAGCTGGGCCAGTGTGTGCTGTGATTGGTTAGCTGGGCCCAGTGTGTGTTGTGATTGGCAGCACTCGGCACCTGGTCGGGAAATGTCATGCCCCTTACCATAGCCGTCTGCTGCGAGCTTCAATGTAAATATTGCATCAAAATCAAATCAATTTGAGCACGATTTAAACCCGGATGATTGTAGCCACTCTAAGTTTGTCTGCCTTGGGAAAGCTAGCGTGTCTCCGACATAGTGATGATAACACTCTTTGCCTTCTCTAGTGCAGCTCAACCAGGTCTCGTCCCATTCATCGATATTTGTGATATCACAAATCCCGGAAAATATGAGTTGTAGTCCAAACGAGTCGTTCGTTGTAGTTTTTGAAAAGTGATTTCTGTTAAATAAAATATCTCCTTATGAATTGGACTTTGAGCTTTGTAACAGCAACATTACAGACTAACTAAAGTTGAAAAAGTGAAAAAGCATAATAGCACCCCGTTTAAGCAATGCAAGTCTTAATACCCCGGGTTCCCTTTAAGAATGCAGATTAATCACAGATTAATGCAACTAAATTGTCATTTGACTACATACACTGAAATATTACAAAAACTTTTTTATTTAAAATGTTCTTTTTTTTCATAACAGTGGACCATATTTACCAAAAAACAACAACAAATGTATAATATATATATATATATATATATATATATATATATATACATTTGTTGTTGTTTATTTGGTAAAATAATTGGAATAAAAATAAATGTATTGCATATTGCAAAAACAATGTATAGGTGATACTGTGTATATACTTGTCTTGGTTTTTATATATTGTATTTTTTATATATATATAAACATATTTTGCATGCAGTACAACAGTGTGACATGTTAAATTATATTTGTGACCTAAGTGACCTAATTAACTCAAATACTTGAGATTGTGCCTCTATAGTGCAACTGTAATTTTTTCAAGACTTTTTTCTAGAAAAATAAAATTTGTAACTGTAGTAAGATATTAACTTCTTCTATATGGAATATGAATGTGAAAACCATACACACTGAACATAAACTAACTTATTTTAGATTGTTGAATGTTTTTTGTTTTGCTGCATAATTTCTGATGTTACAAAGACATATAATAACATAAAAAGTGTTTTTTTGTTTTGTGGTATAAAATTTTACCTTTAAAAATACATTAATTTATTTTTCTCTCTTATACTGTATGTTCATTCCATGTTTCAAACTCATCTACTGCTGTTTGAATGTTCAGTGTAGATGTGTATAGGACTACTTAAATAAAGGCCAGTTTTTTTTTAAATGACGGCCCCGTGAAGTTTATTTATTTTCTTTGTTAAAATGTAAGGATCAGCCTTTTAACAGGTTAATGATTGAAATAATTTTCTTTGAAGCTGTTGTCACCTCAAATCATAGCTAAAAATATCTTGAAAAGCATGTGCAACAGGTGAATTATACATGATCCACATTCTGGAGACGGTCAGGACTGGGCGGCCCTTTAAGGTCTGACATTATAAAAAGAGATCTGTGTCAGGAGTATAAACATACAGGCAAAATGAGGGTTCTTTTGCTCTTGGAATTGGTGGCTGTTGCTCTCTGTGAGCCGATCAAATTAGTGGGGTAACTTCTTAAAAACTAAAATTCTCTTTAACCAGAAAGTTTACAGTATGTGGAGATAATATCTAAGATGATATATATACAGTGGGGGAAAAAAGTATTTAGTCAGCCACCAATTGTGCAAGTTCTCCCACTCCTCCATCTGACACCTGAATCCGAGGAAGATGTGACAATCATCAGGGAAATAGGCCACAAAATCAAGGTAAAATTATTTGATTTTATTTAAAGGTGCAATAGGTGATTGCCTTCAGAAACATTTTTTGTTATGCTAGTTGAAAGTCTCTTCAAATCCCGATAGCAATCATCAAGTTAAGTGGTCTAAACATATACTAAATATATATATATATCTGTATTTATATATTCTGTGGAAGACGTAGGACCAAGAAATGTTCGTCCAATCAAAACACTCGGTCCGAGCATTTTAATTGGCTTTCCTACCTGCCTGTCAACATATGTATTTGCATACCTCTGCGCACCCGCTTTGCGCAGACAGGATATGTCACGCAAGCAATGTTCACGCACTCCCTGAGCAGGGGAAATCCGTTGAAGTTTACTTCACTCCGGAACATTCATTCACGGATTTGCGCTGCGCAGCTTCTTCACACACAGACGAAACTTATTAGAGAAGTGTGAAATAATATACCTCTGTAAATAAATGCGAGGACTGGAATTGGGAACCGCTGATGTAGCCAATGTAGTAATGTTGTCTCTGGTATTCTGGTCTGTGAGCGTATATGCGTTCAGGGGGCGTGGCTTTGGACGGCGATTGCAGGGAGGGTGGGATGTTCGCTTTCAGTGATATCAGGCTAAAGTTAACATTTTCCAAGATCTCCTACTGCACCTTTAAGATAAGAAATATGGCCAAATTTATTTAATTATTTTGTATAGAAGCACTGAACAGAAAGGTAATATATAATATATATATACATATATACTGTATATAATGCGTCCGCCCTCCCACGCCGGAGACCTGGGTTCGAGACCCACTCGGAGCAGCCGATAGGAGTGAGATTTAGAGGGGTAAGTGTAACAGAGGCCAGCGAGTAGGTGCTGTGCAGGTAAACCTCACTCCCCTGATCTCAAGTGACGCACTAGCGACTGACACTAGTGGCTGTGGCCTTTATCCTCCTTGTTAGTGCGTCCGCCTCCCATGCCAGAGACCCGGGTTTGAGAGACCTGTGACACTTTGTTATGTGGATTTTACTCTCGCCATCACCAAACAGCGCTACGCTACTAGAGTATTCAAAGGCGGCAGCCAATGAGCGCGAGGATTCCCGCCGACGTTTAGGTCACGTGAGTCATGTCACTTCAACATAGCGACCCGCACCATTCTGCGTACCAATGTGCCTACTTATACTACGCCCGTAATGTCCTCTTTTGGTGAAGAAAAAGTACACACTTTTGAGTATGTAGTAGAAGAGTTAGCAAGCTTTGGGACAATATGTTGTATCACGTCATACAATTGCATCTTTAACGGACCGTTCTGTCACATAGTTACACACACCCTGTCAGTGTAAACTGGCCTGTCAATCATCTTGTCACAGTTAAGATATTCTACATTTAATTTAACTTCCTACCATATCGGAGAGAAAAGAAGTGGCATGATTATCTGCTAGCCGTGGGTATTTATGCAGAGATCTCTGCTCATATTTTTTGCATAATTATGCATTTAAAAGTTAAATGGGTCATATGACGTTGCTAAAAAGAACATTATTTTGTGTATTTGGTGTAATGCAATGTGTTTATATGGTTTAAGGTTTAAAAAACATTATTTTCCACAATGTACATTATTGTTGAAACGCGTCGATTTTTACAAAGCTCATCGTTCTGAAAAGCGAGGTGTACGCTGATTGGCTAGCTATCCAGTGTGTTGTGATTGGCCGAATACCTGAAGCGTGTGACGGAAATGTTACGCCCCTTACCATAATGTGATGCCGACTCCCGGCACGACGAGACAAAACCAATAAAACCCATTATAACCGAGGCATTTGTTGCATCCAGTGGGGACATAATTACTGATTATAATGACTTAAACTGTCTTTTTACGTGTTGGGTTGCATATCACGCTGCGTAAACATAAAACCATGTCTGCATTTGTGATCGGAGAAACGACAAACAACAAGCGTTACACTACCCTGCTCAAAACTCGCATTTGAATCATCAGTGGCAAATTCTTTAAATATGTAAACGTACTTACAGGCTGTGAGTCAGAAGTGAAAGACTGTCCTTGCAAAGTTGGAATTGCCCCACTTTATAGAAACAGCCTTTGTGCACAGAAGCATTCGTCCTCCGTAAAATGCACTGCGCACATATGAATATTTTGGTTGAACTGTTGTGGAACTGTGTTGTAAATACAACTTAACCACTGATTTCTGATTGTCCTCTTTTGGAAGGCCAAACAAAGTAGTTTCGCTTTCACAACAAAACACACAGCGTCTTCACAACATGGCGGTGGCGGCAACAGCGAGAATAGAAGTTACGCCTTCTTACTTAGCGTGAACAATTGGGTGGCGTTATGCAAATCTTCCCACATCGTGACGTAGACATGTGGGGGCGTGGTTGACTCTTAACTTTTATAAAGAATATCTCTTTGGGTTTGAGACTTTAGTCTTTGCAACTTTACAGATCTTTGTTATGCACCAAGAGCTTGTAACACTCCAAAGAGAAAGGAAAAATTGAAATCGCATCATATGACCCCTTTAATGGCCAGACGGATGTTCCCTTAAAAAAATTAACCATGGTTTTGTAGTAAAAGTGTAGTAACCATGTTTTTTTTTTGGTGCATTGATTACCATTTGTTTAACCACAGTTTTACTACAAATACCATGGTTAAACTATAGTGAGTGTAGCAAAACCATGGTTAATTTGTGGTTATCATGGTTTAACTATAGTAACCATGATGTTTTGGTTTTATTTGTGGTAAAACCATGTCTAATTTTAAAATTCACATTTTTGTTGCAGATAACACAGATAAGATTAAATAACTGGGTTTTTTTTGTTTGTTTTTTACCAGGTTAAATGTTGATTATTAGTAACTCTAACCCGTTTATCTAAACCTCTCTATTTAACTGTCAGTCGCACATCTGCCATGTTTGTTATTTTTTAAATGCTTTTTTTTCGTGTTTGTAGTTCTGAAACGCATCAAAGCACAATTTTGTGGGCAATATTAGCCATTAGAGTGTGCATGGATCCACACTTCAAAAATCTACCTGAAATAGTAAACCTTTCGGGGACTTTTGGCATACTCTTTTTAACATACTATGCTTTGGGACACACTTATTCTAATGCACATACTTGGATAGTATGAACCTTGGGACACAGGCCATGCATGCTTCTCAAACGGAAGGCTGCATCCTACCGATGGCTAGAGTCCTCCTCTCCACGAAACGTTAGAATGAGACGGTCTACTCTGGAAAGTGCACGTGGCTACGTCACATATGTTCCCGCCCTCACGGCACGAAAATAATAATAAAACCTAAGTTTGGAAAAATACTTTGTATTACAAATCTAAAGTTTAGCTTTAAGTGAGTAACACCAAAAAAAAGATAATATCTATGCTTTCATGTCCGAAAACATTATTTTTGTCTTACATTTCATAATAAATTCAGACTAACTCAATACCTATGGAAGTCTTTCCACCACTGAATAAAACATTAAAAAAAGAATTGCGACTTTTTATCTAACAATTCAGATTTTTTTTCCTCAGAATTGTGAGATTTAAACTCACAACTGCGAGATATAAACTCGCAATTGCAAGACATATAGTCAGAATTGTGAGCAATTCTGGTATTATTTTTATCAAAATTGTGTCTATATGATATACTGTAAACTCGCAATTCTGAGAAATAGACACAATTTTGATAAAAAAGGCAGAATTACGAGTTTGTATCACTCAATTTTGCGAAAACGCCAGAATTGCGAGATGTAAACTCGCAATTGTGAGAAAAAAGTCAGAATTGTGAGATAAAATGTCGCAATTAACTTTTTAAAAAAATATTCAGTGACGGAAACGGCTTCTATACAGTACTGACTCATTTTTCGTTCCGTTTATTTTTGTGAATTGGAATGTGTACAAAGGATTGTGGGTGACTGAAGGTCGCGAAGGATACATCCCATGCATCCTTCAAATTCAGCTGAATGAAGAACGTGAAACGAAGGCCCTGTCCCAAATGGCACACTTCATGTGCACTTGCGGTCTTTGGAACTTACACGCGTGCGCGTGTCCGTTAAGTTCATGAGACGGCAGGGTGTCCCATTCATCATTTTAGCTTTCAAAAGTGCCCCTTTGCGGCTGCTATGGACCCTCGATGCGCACTTCTGTCGAGCCCGCACTAAGGCGAGCTCCGCAGCAGACTTCTACCCGACAGTCAAAGCGGCATTACGTCACGAAAGTGTGGACTCAGAGGAAGCCCACGAGGTTTTAGGGTGTTATTTGGGACAGTGCCTTCCAAGGATCCTTCCGATTGAGATGGCCAATGCCTGAATGTCATTAGATTACATGAAAAATGTAAAAAAGTGGCATCTTGAAAAGTGTGTTTGAGCTATATTTATTTTAAATAAATGACACTTGATATTTTTATATAACGCAAATCCATTCATACATTGTTAGTGTGGTTAAACAACTGTATGTAGTTTTGGGTGTTTTAATTGAGTGGAATCCACTTTCGTAATTACACTGTATAGCTTTGCACGTGAATTTGTTGCTGCTTTAAAGTAATCCAACCTGTTTGCAGAATTCCATACCCGCTCACCAAACTTACATACTCCCTGAAAGAGACATTTGGAGGGAGTGTGGAAAATAAACATAAGCCGTTCGCCTTATTAGAAGTCAGTGTACAATTAGAAATGTTTTAAAACTGATATTTCAAGAAAAACAAACAAACAAAAAAACAGTTGCTTTATGTGTTCAAAAAACAAATGTGGTACATAGATGTGATAATTACATATCAAAAAAATTAACATGAAACGTTGGACATTTTAAACATATGTGGTTTTGGCCTATCCCACCTCAGGGGGCTAGACCTTCCCTACAATATCCAACAATTAAAACATGGTGGATAGGTAATTATATAATCTTATTTATTTATTTATTTATTTATTTATTTATTTATTTATTTTTACATATATTTTATGTAATTATATAACCCTTTTAACAATGTGTAGTATTTTTAGTTAGCCCATGTTTATTTTATTTTTCCATGTGTACTGATAAAAAAATAAAATAAAATAAGTCCCACCTCAGGGGGCTAGACCTTCCCTACAATATCCAACAATTAAAACATGGTGGATA
This sequence comes from Sinocyclocheilus grahami, assembly GCF_001515645.1. Lineage (NCBI taxonomy): Eukaryota > Metazoa > Chordata > Actinopteri > Cypriniformes > Cyprinidae > Sinocyclocheilus > Sinocyclocheilus grahami. The sequence goes on from NW_015505787.1 coordinate 559,389, forward strand.
GGTAATTATATAATCTTATTTATTTATTTATTTATTTTTACATATATTTTATGTAATTATATAACCCTTTTAACAATGTGTAGTATTTTTAGTTAGCCCATGTTTATTTTATTTTTCCATGTGTACTGATAAAAAAATAAAATAAAATAAAATAAATCACACACATTGTAGATAAATCCCAAACTTGCATAAGAGGGTTGCAAACCTTATATAAATCATACTTCAAATGAAAAATATCATATAATATTTTGTGATATATTTTTATTTTCTATATCTTGAGGTTGATGATCAACATTTTCTGGAGATTAAGCAGAGACCTTTTATCATCGACCAGTTGCTAAAAAGTGAGACTCAGACCCTGTTTGGAGCTCACTGTTAAAAATTGTTGTTCTTTTTTCTTACCCCTCAGTAAAAAGAGATACAACACCAAAGCAAAATAAAGAGCTAGACATAGACTTAATTCCGCTGAAATAGAGATGGCATGTAAAACTTCATGATTTGTCTTGAATATTTGTTGGAGAACTAGACCGTTTCAGGATAGTTTCTACAGTACAAGTTTCACCACCTGATGTCTCCCTTGCACAACAATCTTATTGAGGCAAATGTTGCCCCTAATGGAAAAGTTCATTTCTGTCACTGCTATTGACACAAGCTTCTGTCTGAAAGCTGCCCTGCTGCTCAGTACTACTCTGTGTAAATACAGACTAAATGCACCTGCAACTGCAACTTCAGATGCAACTTCTGTGCCACTGGTAGAGCAAAGATGGCTTTTGATGATACTGATGTAATATGATTGGTAATAGCATTTCAAATATCTTAAATGTAATCAATAATTTAACTTAGATTAATAATATATGTCTTAATATTCTAATTGAATGTATTGATTAAATTGAAGAATTAGGCATTTTTTGAGTTTTTAAAAAATTCCCCATAAAAGTAATAAATTAATAAATTCATTAGTTTTTAAAAAGGCCATGAAATCAATTTAAAAGGGCAAGGACTGAGGAAGCCTCAGAAAATATTATTGGGCAGCAAATGTTGTCGACTGATAACGGTTTTATATCTATAAATACAAAAAGCCTTTTTCCCCCCTTTCCTTTCCTTTCCTTTCCATTCCTTTCCAAGTGGGTACTTGGTGGCTCAGAAAACTAATTAGGCAAACATAATTTATATGCACGGATCCTTTCTTGTGATATGTGACTCTGACGCCATCTAGTGGTTTGGCCAGTCCATGTTCAGAAAATATTATTGGGCAGCAAATGTTGTCGACTGATAACGGTTTTATATCTATAAATACAAAAAGCCTTTTTTCCCCTTTCCTTTCCTTTCTATTCCTTTCCAAGTGGGTACTTGGTGGCTCAGAAAACTAATTAGGCAAACATAATTTATATGCACGGATCCTTTCTTGTGATATGTGACTCTGACGCCATCTAGTGGTTTGTCTAACCGTTGCCTAAAATTTCCATCCTGAAAACGCTAAGTAAAGTAACAGATAGCACGTGACTACATTTGAAACATTTGGTAGAGATATCATTTCAGTTCATACCAAATCTTTATGTAATGTAAACTATTATTTATTTTCCAGCTACCGCGAATGATGTTGATCCTCCTGATCCGAGTCAGTGTGCAAAAGGAGTGGTCAGTCAGTACTGGGACTTCAGCTGCAGTTAAAGTGTTACCCCACCCCAAAATGAAAATGTTGTCATTAATCACTTACCCCCATGTCGTTCCAAACCCGTAAATGCTTAGTTCGTCTTCGGAACAATTTAAGATATGTTGGATGAAAACCGGGAGGCTTGTGACTGTCCCATTGACTGCCAAGTAACTTACACTGTCAAGGTCCAGAAAAGTATGAAAGACATCGTCAGAATAGTCCATCTGCCATCAGTGGTTCAACCGTAACGTTATGAAGCGACGAGAATACTTTTTGTATGCGATGAAAACAAAAATAACGACTTTATTCAACAATTCGTCTCCTCTGTGTCTCTTCGCATCACCATCACCATTTTGGAGAATATCCACTGAATGCAAGCAACGTACGCTCTTCTGTGTCAGCCGCGCTGCACGGATGTGCTGTTTTTGTTCAAATCAAAGTATACATACACGTAGAAAACGTGTCCTTGTGTTGCGGCTGACACAGAATAGCGTACGCAGCTTGCGTTCAGCGGATATTCTACAAAATGGCACTACAGTGATGCGGACAGTGATGCTATCCTGATAGCCTTGTGGGCAGTCCGGCGATAACACCGTTGTGCTACAGGTATCCTGAGTTTGAGTCACGGGTCATGGACCCTTCTGATCCCTGAACCCCCTCCCCCTAATTCACTTATACTGTCCTATCGGAATAAAGGCAAAAATGCCAAAAATAAATCTTAAAAAAAGAAAATGGGGACTCAAGCAGCTTGTTCAGTCAAGCAGCTTTTAATGATGAATAGCAGCACTGATCGAGGCTCTAATGATCTATTAAGTATTATTATATGTTGATTAAAATCATTATAAAATTATTATGCTTTACAGAGAAGAAATATACTGTAGGTAGTCTATGTAGCTACTGTAAGTTATTTTTAAAGGTGAATTCACACTTGCACAGAAAACATGCATATAAATGTATTCTCAGCAATTTGCAAACCTACTGGCCAAAACCAGCCACGGTTCCAGCTCAAAAACACACTCAGCAAAATATCGCCTAATTAAGCTTATCGAAAAAGATACCCCAAAATAATGTCGTAATTGAATCCCCCCCCCCTCCCTGATGTCTGACCAAAAAAGAAAAAAAAGACAGAAAGAAAGAAAGAAAAAAAATGTAAAACACATTTTGTCAAGAGTGACAATTAACCTATTAATTAGGCTATATATGTACTAGCTCAAATTCTACATGCATGTTACAGTGCATGACAAACACCAAAATGAGGTGATATTGTGTCTGGTAAAGTATTTTAAAGACTATAGGCTACTCTTTCATTTAGTCTGATATAGACCTAAGAGTCTGAAATAAAGAAATAATAATAATAATAATAATAATAATAATAATAATAATAATAATAATAATAATAATAATAATAATAATAATAATAATAATAATAATAATAATAATAATAATAATAATAATAATAATAATAATAATAATAATAATAATAATAATAATAATAATAATAATAATAATATAAAGGTGTGAATTAATGAAGTGATTAAATATTAAAACAAAACCTTTCCAAACTGTCATCTCACTCTTATGGTAATTCTGACACAATGCAAATGCTATCAATTCATGCTTATGGGGCTTTTATTTTGAAGTGTATCACCACAGGCGGGATTTGGAAAGGCAAATGGATGTAGTCGCAAATCTGTTTTGCATCTAATGAATACAAGTTTTTACTAGTAAGAATACAATTGTAGAGTTCTGTAACTAGATTTCAAAATAGTAAGAATTGAATTAGAGAGCTCTGTAATTGCATTTTTACTAGTAATAATTGAATTGTAGAGCTCTCTAATTCAATTCTTACTAGTAAGAATGTAATTGCAGATATCTCTAATTCAATTAGAGAGCTCTCTAATTCAATTCTTACTAGTAAGAATTGAATTAGAGCGCTCTATAATCAAAATTGTTACTAGTAAGAACTGAATTAGAGAGCTCTCTAATTCAGTTCTTACTAGTAAGAATGCAATTGCAGAGCTCTGATTAAATTAGAGAGCTCTCTTATTGTATGTATAACTAGTTAACATAGATTTAGAGAGCTCTCTAATTGGCATTGTTACTAGTAAGAATTTCATTGTAGAGCTCTCTAATTGAATTGTTACTAGTAAAAATGCAATTACGACGAGTAACGCTTAGAATATTTTAAGCTAAAACGGCTTGCCATAGTGTTAGGCATGCAACTCAAAATGCCAGATAATAGGAATGTTACTATGACATAAGAAGTGATAGTCGCCTGATAAGGAATCACAGTGCTTCCAAAATCGTTACGTACTTTAGTTGAGACCCAGCTAACAGAAATATGTTCAAATAATGTTTTGCTAATGTTTTGAAAATTATATTTCTGAATGTTCCCTGAGCATTGAAAATGTCATTTTTTTTTAATGTAAAAAACATTTTCGTTTTTTTCATGTTTATGTGAATGTTAAAGACAACATTAAGGGGAGCGTATAATTTTGTTTAGAGATGTTATTTTTGAATGTTCTCTAAGTCATCTTAGATGAAAATCCAACTAAAATGTTTCAGGAAAATGCCCAATAAACAATGTGTAAATAATGTTTTGAGAACATTATTAAAGACCAGATAACTTTGAATGAATGTTATATTACTGGAAGAACGATTGTTCGTAACTTTGAGAGAACCTTTCCAGAACATTAGTCAAAATCTTGAGAATGTTCGATTTTAGCTGGGGAGGCCGATACATATATTGGATAAATCAAGTTGAAAGAAATGAAAGAGAATTTGGGGGGGGGGGGGGGGGGGGTGGTCTGAGAGTGATTTTTTGTGAT
>NW_015505787.1:563981-568701 GCF_001515645.1 Sinocyclocheilus grahami
AGAGAGGAAAGAGGAGGAGGGAGTGGGGGGGGGGGGGGGGGGGTTTCAACTTCTGGAGATTTAATTTCAGATGAAGGCAGCAACTGTAACCATAAAAGCAAAGCAAAATGAAAATAACATTTTGCAAATAGCATCAAGAATTAAACAGTAAAACACAGCTTTTCCTTCTTTGTCCAAGGTTAGAATTTGATTGTAATTTTTTGATGGTGAGGAATTTTCAGCCCCTGCTCCAACACACATACCTGTGATCTTCAGTCCTGAATGATGAAGAGCGTAGTGGGCTTGTTCGGGTGTTTAATTGCGTTTGGAGCTAAACTAGAGTTTGATACCCCTGCTCTAGAATGTGAATGTATTTCATGCAAACCTTTGACCACTAGGAAGCAGAATAAGCCAATAAATCAACTACCAGTCTCCACAATTCATTGATTGTCAGTCAGCCAAGACTCACCATGTTGCTGATTATTCATTTAAATTGCAGAACATCCATAATCTATGCATAACATTTTATAATTATTTTATGCAGTCATTAGTAATGCTGCTCTGACCTCTGACACATTAAGAGGTATGTATTAGATTAGCACATAGATAATAACATAGACATTCTTCCCTGTGCCACCTATCTATTAGATATTTATGCTTTCTGGACGGGCAGTGCCCACACAGAGTACTGTAGTAGCAGCTGACGCAAGACAGAGCAAAACTGTTCTGCAGATGCTAACCAGTTCACATGGAATAAAGATACCTTCATGCACCCCATTCTGTATTTACATATTAAAGAAATCTAAGGAACTCGATTTAGAAATACATGTAGACACACCGGAAAATCACCAAAACATTCTGAAGGGTTTGAAAGGTGTCTTCTCTGAAACCATAGATGTTTCCCTTGATCTCTGTGAAAATATTAAACTCTGGCATGAAATTCATCCTGCACTGTTTGTTTTACAGACATGAACGATACATCAAATTGTGTGTCTTGTTGAAGAGAGGTGCTATTACTTACAGATTTTTACATTATTTTGCATTATGTGCCATTTGAGAGCAGGTACAGTTTCTGCTATGGAATAGAACAGAATAGAATATAATTAAACTTATCAAACATAAGCACTGCCAGATGGATAAACATTATTTTGGTTGATTTTCCAGAAAAAAAAATAATAATAATAACTTTAATAATAGACAATTTTGGTCATACCTCCCAACACTTGCTAAAAAGCCATGTCTAATTACCCCAAAATATTTCACTGAACTGAAATGAAAATATTTCATTTTATTGAATACCGAGGCATATTTTATTTCTCTGGAAATCTGCTGTTTTCTGCTTAGTTCTGTGGCCACAGATTCATGTGGGCCTGCATGGCTCTATGGGTTTTTCCTACAACAATCTTCTGCACAGCAACATACTCCCATTCCAGGATTCTCTCTCCCTTTTTATTCCTCCACCATCCCCCCTCAGTCTCTCTCCCCTCTCCTCCAGCAGCTCAGTGGGCAATGACAGCTATTACGGGCCTCATTAGTGTGTTACAGTGGCAGAGAGGTTCATCGGAGGGGGCCAGAGCCAACATTAGCTTCCCAGCTGTCAGGTCACGAGACATGGGGAATAAAGCTCACCTCATTCCAGCACCACTTCATCAGAGGTCCAAACAGTGGGCCAGGCTTCCTCCTGGCTAATGAGAATGTGCAGGAAAGTTGATTTCATACATATTGGATCCAGAGCACAAGAAAAAAACATTGCTGAGGCCGCCACAGAGCAACAAAACATCATCTGGAAATGCAGTGGAAGAAGCTGCCTGACAAATTTAAAACCCATTCCGGTCTATTATATATATATTGCTCTCACTTTGCCTAATGCACTTATTTATTTGTCTTTAAACTTCAACTTGTTTCGAACATTTCTCAGTGTTATGTCTAATAAACTTGGTTTGAATGGTTTGAATCCTTGACATTTTGGAACAGGTGTAAGCGGCACAAGCATTTCATTGTACGAGGGAAAATCCATTCTTATCTCACTAAGTACAGCTGTTACAGCCTAATGAAATCACACTACGCAGCGCACTTAATTGCCTTCTGCTAACTGCTGACAGACTGCACACAACCGATTTTCAAACTCTAGACAAGTTTTCACAACACTTCAGATATTATAAACAAGAAGAATGTTCTGGGTTCAATACAAGTGACAGTGAAAGAAAAAAAATAAGGGAAAGGAAATATCTTATATAAATCTATGAAATGTTAATTCAGATATTATATATAATTATTATATAATTGTCACTGACAACAAGTTAAATGCTTCAAAATGAAGTAGGCTACAGAATGTAATATAATAAAAAAGATCATATAATAATATAAAAATAACCATTTACCTAAGGCCTTTATATATAATGCATATGCCTTGCAATGAACCTTATAAGCATTGTATGATCTCATGAATAATTGTAAAAACAATTAGCTATTAAGTGTTGCACCTTATATGAAAGTATAATGCATGGGTCATCACACCCTGCCCCGGTGGGCAGCTGCTGCCTCCACCTGCCCACCGGCCGCAGCGCCCCAGCCTGCTCATCGCCAAGGGCGGCCCCCTGCGTCCGGCCCTGCTCCCGCGCCGCATCCGCAGCAGCCTCCAGCAAGCAGTGCCGTGGAGCTGGGCGTAGGCAGGCCGCCCCACCCATCCAGGCCCCCGTCAAACCTGGCGGTGAGTGAAAGAGCAAGAGGCCTGGGACGGGTGACCCAGAGAGGGAGGAAGCTGCTCTTTGGGGGATGGTGAAGGCACCTCTCCCTCCCCTGGAGGAGGGCCGGGTGGAGAACCTGGAAAATCTCGACGAGAGAGCGGTTTTCTCTGTCCCTGGGTCCCAGGAGGCCACGGAGAGTCGTGGACGAACCAGCACCGGACCACGCTCATCCTCCACCATCGCCAGCAGGCAGTAGCAGGCGGTTCGAGAGCGTCAACAAAGGCCCTACTCACCAACCAGGAACCAGGAACCAGGTAAGCATTGCACCGCACACTCAGACCCCTCTTCGGTCCACACACAAGCCGTCCGAGTTGGGTCCCTGCGTTCCACCTCGCTGCCCCACTACGAGTACGGCCGTGGTTCGGCTGGTCCCGCTTGTACGGTGTCTGGGTGCCTGACTAGTGCTACCCAACCCGTCTCGTTGGCTGCTGCGGACCATCAGCCTCGGTTATGCGATTCAGTTCGTCCGGCATCCCCCCTAGTTCAGTGGCATCCGCTTCACGACAGTGAAGGTGGCCGATGCTCCTGTCTTGTGTGCGGAGATCGCAGTCCTACTGGCGAAGCATGCGATAGAGCCGGTCCCTCCAGCTGATATGAATACAGGGTTTTACAGCCCTTACTTCATCAGGGGGTGATCCAACTGTATTGAATAATTATAGGTATATATAATTTCAAAATTGTCTATTGTATCAAAGGTTTTGGAAACGCTTGTGAATGATCAATTAAAATAATTTATATCTTCTAAAAATGGCTTCTCAGAGTTCCAATCCAGTTTTAGGAAAAAACATAGTACATCCACAGCAATTATAAAAGTATTAAATTATTTAATGGATTCATTGGATAATAAAAAACATAGTGCTGCTCTTTTTATCGATTTATCCAACGCTTTTGATTTTGTAGATCATACAATTTTGAAGTAGAGGCTACTTAGTGTAAGTTTATCAGTAAATACTGTCGGATTACTTATCGGATAGATATCTACTGTATGTATAAATATACTGTAGATGGACTCACTTCTTGTACTCTGAATGTAAATATAGGCATACCACAGGGATCAGTCCTTGGGCCATTATTATTTATTTTATATATTAATAATATTGGGAATAATCTCACACATTCAAGTTTTCATTTATACACTGATGATATGGTGATATACTCCTCTGCATCAACATTGGATCAGGCTCTGAGTCATCTTCAATCTGATTTTGATGCATTGCAGCATACACTGAGTGATTTAAAACTTGTTTTAAATGCGGAGAAATCTAAACTTATGATGTTTACAAAAATAAAGCCTGCACTTTCAAACTCATGCTTAATCACTTCTCTTCAAGGTTTGGAGATTGAAGTAGTATCTAAGCATAAATATTTAATAGATGATTATCTTTCTTTTGGGCCTCATATTCAGTACCTTGTGAGAAAATTAAAGTCGAAACTGGGCCTTTTTTTGGAGTCAAGTACTGTCTTTCTTTTGCAGCAAGGAAGAGATTGGTAGCAGCTACATTTGGATTATTGTGATATCATATACATGCAGGCACCTAAGCATTGTTCACAGGCATTGGATTCTGTTTATCATGGAGCATTAAGGTTCATCACAAATTCAAAAGCCCTTACTCATCATTGTTTATTGTACTCTCCGGTTGGATGGTCGGTGTTGTCATCCCGTAGACTTAAGCATTGGTACTTATTTATATATAAAATCATTTATATATGATTTTATACTTCCTATACTGTTTACTTCCTTTGTATTTACAGCAGAATATCTTACAAAAAGGTGTAAAGAATTATGGTCTTCACTCACAAGACTATTATCTTTTAAGCATCCCTAAAGTTCGTGCTAATATGGGCAAACGGGTATTTAGTTATGCTGCTCCATTTGATTGGAATCGACTACAAGATAAGTTATGCTTAAAAGAGTTGGTATCACTAAATGATTTTAAATGTATTTTAAAGGATCTAATTGTAGAGTCACCTGATTGTAAATGTTTTGAGTGATT
>NW_015505787.1:568711-570692 GCF_001515645.1 Sinocyclocheilus grahami
GATTCTCTTTCTTTTGGGCCTCATATTCAGTACCTTGTGAGAAAATTTATGTCGAAACTGGGCCTTTTTTTAGAGTCAAGTACTGTCTTTCTTTTGCAGCAAGGAAGAGATACATGCAGGCACCTAAGCATTGTTCACAGGCATTGGATTCTGTTTATCATGGAGCATTAAGGTTCATCACAAATTCAAAAGCCCTTACTCATCATTGTTTATTGTACTCTCCGGTTGGATGGTCGGTGTTGTCATCCCGTAGACTTAAGCATTGGTACTTATTTATATATAAAATCATTTATATATGATTTTATACTTCCTATACTGTTTACTTCCTTTGTATTTACAGCAGAATATCTTACAAAAAGGTGTAAAGAATTATGGTCTTCACTCACAAGACTATTATCTTTTAAGCATCCCTAAAGTTCGTGCTAATATGGGCAAACGGGTATTTAGTTATGCTGCTCCATTTGATTGGAATCGACTACAAGATAAGTTATGCTTAAAATAGTTGGTATCACTAAATAATTTTAAATGTATTTTAAAGGGTTTTAATTGTAGAGTCATCTGATTGTAAATGTTTTGAGTGATTTGTGTATGTTTCTGTGTATATAAACAAGTGTATTTTGTTTTATGTGTAACTAAATGTGCTGCCTATCTTGGCCAGGACCCTCTTGTAAATGAGATTTTAAATCTCAAGAGTTTTTAATTTCCTGGTTAAATAAAGGTAAAAAAAAAAAATTGTACCCAAGAAAGGCGGTGGGTTACGACCAATCTTGGATCTGCGTGTCTTGAACCGGGCCCTTCGCCGGTTAACGTTCAAGATGTTGACGCAGAAACATATTTTCGGGTGTATCCGTCCCCGAGATTGGTTCGCAGCGATCGACCTGAAGGATGCATACTTTCATGTGTCGATTCTTCGGCGCCACAGACCATTTATGCGATTTGCATTCGAAGGACAAGCATATCAGTATGAGCTCCTGCTCTCTGGGCTGTTCCTGTCGCCCCTTGTCTTCACGTAAGTTGCGGAGGCAGCCCTTGTTCCCCTGAGAGAACAGGGCGTTCACGTTCACATTCCCAACTACCTCAACGACTGTCTCATACTAGCTCAGTCTCAGCATCAGTTGTGTGCACACAGGGACTTGGTGCACTCGCACCTCAGTTGGTTGGGCCTTCAGGTCAACTGGGAAAAGAGCAAACTCTCCTGGGAGAGGATCTCTCTTCTCGGTATGGAGTTGGATTCGGTCAAACAGACAGCACGCCTCACAGAGGAACATGTGTGGTTGGTGCTGAACTGCTTGAATTCATTCAACGACAGGACAGCGATGCCACTGAAACTATTTCAGAGGCTCCTGGGGCATATGGCAGCTGCAGCGGCAGTTAAACCTTCATATGAGACGGCTTCAGCACAGGATTCATGGCCGAGTCCCGAGGTGGGCGTGGCAACTCGGCACTCACCGGGTCCAAATTACACCAGCCTGTCGCCAAACCTTCACCCCGTGGTCAGACCTTGCATTCCTCCGTGCAGGAGTGCCCCTAGAACAGGTCTCCAGGCATGCTGTGGTTTACACGGATGCCTCACCACCGACTGGGGGGCACGCATTGTCGGGGGTGTGGACGGGCCCCCAACTGCACTGGCATGTCAATTGCCTAGAGTTGTTAGCGGTGCACCTTGCCTTGAACCGTCTCAAAGGGCGCTTACGAGGAAAGCACATACTGGTCCGAATGGACAACACAGCGACCGTGGCGTACATCAACCAACAAGGTGGTCTGCACTCCCGTCGCATGTCGCAACTCGCCCGCCACCTCCTCCTTTGTAGTCAGAGGGTTCTGAGGTCACTTCGTGCCGTTCACATTTCGGGTCTGCTCAACCGTACGGCCGATGAACTGCGTTTCCCCCAGTGAGCCTTCTCGCACAGACGCTGTGCAAGGTCAGGGAGGACGAGGAGCAGGTCCTGCTTGTGGCGCCGTATTGGCCCACTCGGACCTG
>NW_015505787.1:571569-573293 GCF_001515645.1 Sinocyclocheilus grahami
TGGCATGTCAATTGCCTAGAGTTGTTAGCGGTGCACCTTGCCTTGAACCGTCTCAAAGGGCGCTTACGAGGAAAGCACATACTGGTCCGAATGGACAACACAGCGACCGTGGCGTACATCAACCAACAAGGTGGTCTGCACTCCCGTCGCATGTCGCAACTCGCCCGCCACCTCCTCCTTTGTAGTCAGAGGGTTCTGAGGTCACTTCGTGCCGTTCACATTTCGGGTCTGCTCAACCGTACGGCCGATGAACTGCGTTTCCCCCAGTGAGCCTTCTCGCACAGACGCTGTGCAAGGTCAGGGAGGACGAGGAGCAGGTCCTGCTTGTGGCGCCGTATTGGCCCACTCGGACCTGCTTCCCCGAACTAATGCTCCTCGTGACAGCTCCTCCCTGGCAGATTCCTCTGAGGATGGATTTACTGACTCAGAGATAGGCCACCCTGTGGCACCCGTGTCCAGATCTCTAGAAACTTCATGTCTGGTCCCTGGACGGGATGCGGAGGTTCTAGGTGATCTATCCCAAAAGGTAGTTGAAACATTCACTTCGGCGAGAGCACTGTCTACAAGACACGCTTACGCCTCGAAGTGGAACCTGTTCGTCAAGTGGTGTTCTTCTCACCGAGAAGACCCCCAGAGATGCCCGATCAGGGTCGTGTGTTCCTTTTTGCAGCAAGGGTTGGAGCGAAGGCTGTCTCCCTCCACCCTTTAAGTCTATGTCGCTAAAAATAAATTATTGCTGCTAACCATGACACCGTGGTAGGGAAGTTGGTAGGAAAGCATGACCTGGTCATCAGGTTCATTAGGGGGGCGAGAGGTTAAATCCTTGCCGGCCCCTTTCCATACCCTCTTGGGACCTGTCTCTGGTGCATAAAACACTACAGCAGGGCCCATTTGATCCTTTTGCAGTCAGTTGAGCTAGAGTTTCTTTCAGTGAAAACTCTGCTCCTGCTTACACTGCCCTCCATCAAGAGGGTAGGGAACCTGCACACATTTTTTCGGTCGACGATTCATGCCTAGAGTTTGGGCTGGCTGACTCCCAGGTAATCCTGAGGCCCCGGCCCGGCTATGTGCCCAAGGTTCCCACTACTCCCTTCAGGGATCACGTGGTGAGCCTGCAAGCGCTGCCCCCGGAGGAGGCAGACCCAGCCCTAGATTTGCTCTGTCCTGTTCGAGCCTTCAGAGGCTACGTAGACCGGACCCAAAGCTTTACGACCTCAGACCAGCTCTTTGTCTGTTACGGAGGCCGGCAGAAGGGGAATGCCATCTCTGAGCAGAGGATGGCCCACTGGACAGTGGATGCCATCCCCCTGGCTTTTTAGGCGCAGGGTATGCCCTGCCCACTCAGGTTCAGGCGAGCACTCTATTAGGAGTATTGCATCCTCCTGGGCGCTGGCTCGTGGCGCCGCGCTGACAGATACTTGTAGCGGGCTGGGTGACCCCCACGTTCGCTAGATCCTATAGCCTTTGTGTGGAGCCGGTATCCTCCTGTGTTCTCACCTCAAACGGGTAGAGGCACTGAGAGGCCCAGGTTTAGTGTCAGCTTGCTAGTGTCCATACTGTAGACCCTGTTGAGCTCCTTCATCCCCTCGGCAGCCAGACGTGGCGGAACGTCCGGCGCCAGGCTTTCACTCGTTGAATCTTTGAGAACCGGTAGAAGGCTGGGTTCGATATGTAGAGGCCTAAGTGGTTCCCACATGTGTAAAGTCCACGGTATAGCCTCAGAG